>NW_007727973.1:334815-344396 GCF_000696425.1 Galeopterus variegatus
ACCGGTCTGTATGTGGGATCCGAACCCTCGGGCGGGAGCGCCGCCGCACTTCCCAAGTGGCGCACTTATCCAGTGCGCCACCGGGCCGGCCCTATAAAGAAAATTTTTAAAAAATAGAAGCAAAAAGCAAAATAAAATATCCATGAGAAATGGCATAACATTCCCTGATTTCCAGTTCTTCACTAACCCCAATTCTAGCATCACTGATAGAGATGACTGGAGACTGGGGATTCCCAGAGCGTACCCTCAGAGGGCAGGAATTAGAGCTGCCCTGTCACCCTGCCTCCCCTTTCCAGTTAGCTGCCACCTAGGCGTGTCTCTCATGGAGCTTCCAAAGAAACAGTCTTCCAGACTAGTACAGCCCTGTGGGAAGAAGGCACTTTCACGTGTTCCAGCTTTCATCTTAGTTGTGGACCCATTTCAGCTTTTCCAAGTCATTTTTGTTATCCAATTCCAGGCTTTCCCTACCTCCCGGTCTCTACCCAGATCCCCCTAATCCAAGGCTAGAGGTGAGAATCCCTAACTCTACACTTGTTGCCCAAACAGAAGGTTTTCTGCCAAAATGAAAAGACAACTAGATGGCAAATGGATGGAGAGTGTTCCTGTCCACATGATACACCGAAGTCAGAAAAACATATTGGTCCTTTTTAAGGATGTAGGACAATGCATGCTTGAGAAGTAAAGTTGCACAATGTGCCTAGCTACAAGGGAATAGTTTATACCCAATGAAAGGATGGTGTCTCATTTCTAGAGGAGAGGAAAAATTCTGTAATGAAACAACTGTCTGTAATGGAAGGAACTAGTTAATGTGATGTCTTAGTTCAGAAAAAAAAAAGTTTTGTATGTACCATGTAATCACCATATGCCCCACAAGTCCTTGGAAGGATGTGCATACATCAATATGGTAGTAGTAATTGTCTCAGGGTAGTAAAACTATACATTTTTTCTCTAGTTTTCTTTTTCATCATTTCTAAAATGTGTGATTCTTAGAGAACATCAATTTAAATTGATATTAGTGATAGCCAGCCTCTAAAATGGCCCCCAATGATCCCTGCTTCCTAGTCCAGACACCCTGTGTTGTCCCCTCCCACACTGTACCAAGGTAGGTCTGTGTGACCAATGGGATATGGCAGAGATGATAGTTTGTCTTTTAAGACTAGGTTAAAATAGGCTGCAGCTTCCGTCATGGTCTCTGTCTCTCTGTCTCTCTCTCTCATCTCCCTCATCACTGACCCTGAGAGGAGTCATTTCCATAAAGGCTCTCAGGTAGTCTATGAAGAGACCTACCTGGCAAGGAATGGAGGCCTTCGGTTGTCAGTGAGGACCTACACCTGCCGACGACCATGTGAGTGAGCCTGGAAGTGGATCCTGCAGCTCCTGCCAAAGTCTTCCTGCAACCTCCCGACAGAACCTGAGCCCAAACCAGCCACATTCCCCGATCTCCTGAATTCTGACCCACAGAAACTGTGGGAAATTCACTTTTTTCCCTGTAATATTAAAGATCGAAAGACAAATAACCAGATGGATAAAATGTCTTTTTTTCTTTCAGATGGCTGGTATACTTTTTCTTGGGAGTTTTTAAGCATTCTTAATCTTTATCCATAATGACTCTAGGTTTGGAACAATTCTTCCAAAGTGAAAAATCTGGTTGACATAAAGACTCCAGAACCCTTATTCACTTATTTTCACAACTGTGAAGAGTGAATATTTTCCATCACAGATTTTATCTGGACTGACAGAAAAACCTGAGGTAAAGTGAATCTAAGAATAGGAAAGAACCCTTAAGGTTAAGGTAATTTTGTACCAAATTGGGAATTTTATAAAAATAGCCTAGGGCTATAATCTTATTGAAAACTAGACCAAAGGAGCAAGCCCAAATTAAAAGCACTGAGTTATTACCTTTCTGCTCTGACAGCACAAGGAAATCATTCCGCATCTAGAAGGGCCCCTCAGGCTATCTACTGACTAAATTGTACATATGACGAGGCTGACTGAACGTGGCGTTTCATATGACACCGACATTTTACCAAACTTATTTAGAAGGCAGCTTTTTAAAAATGCCACTTAATTCCTTGGAGAAATAATAGAAATGATCTTCAAAATTGTTGTGTGTTTTTCCTCCACCCTTAGCACCTTTCCAAATGGGCCCCAAGCTTCACTTTAAAGCAGACAATAGATGAGATGGTTTGGGCTTTTCAATTTGCTGCTACTTGTTTGGCTATTTCTAGTTCCTTTTCTCTTGGGAAATGTAGAAAAAGAACACACAGTAATTTGGAATGACCAGATCTTTTAATTTCATATCATGGAACATAGAAGATGTAACCAGAATGCCCAGAAGCAATGCTTGTCCGAGGGTTATACAGGCACACAAACGCCCTCACAGTCACAGTGAGTGAGCAGCAGCAGAAGCACTATCGGTGACCTGTCAAAATGTCACCTGTCAAGGCCCACTGCAAGGGCATTGCCTTATTGAATCTTTCCCCGAGTTCTTAATCTGATCAATTCTTTGCCCTTTCCCCCAATTACTTTGTCAGTACATTTATTATACCATTCTCTTATTCTCCCTTTTAATGTTGTTGTTTGTTTATTTGTCTTTATTACACAAAGATGGATTACCAGTAATTTTGCCAGGTACTGGGAATACAATGATAAAGGAGATACAGTTCCTTAGCAAGAGCTAAGAAAACCCCACAGGAATCCTCACAATCCTGGGAAAATGGGGTAGGGAAATCCTGCTTCCCTACCCCATTTCAACATATTGTTTCACCCCTGTAACAGGCGAAGAAATCAGTATCTAGAAGGGAACCATAATTAGAACCTGTCATTCACCTCCCTGTGAGGAGCTATGCAGATCCTGCATCACATTTACAACATCGTTCCCTAGACACAAGAACACCTAGTCTTCCAGACTCATCTCTACTTCTGCATAGCTCTTTAGCTTTCTCACCCTCCCAGACATTCATAAATATTGCATGTCTTTTCTTTTCTTGCAAAATGTATAAACTATGTATAAACTATCAACTGGGTATAGTCACACACAGCCTTGCAGTACCTTACTGAGAAACACTAAGTTCTGAGTCTGTCAACACTATTTGTCCCTGAAAGAAGGAAGAACTGTTGCATGCAACGTAGAGTCTCCTGCCTGTGAAGGTTTTGCTGCAGCTCCCTCTCTTTAGAAAAGTAATCACCCAGAACTGTGCAGTGAGTTGGCACTGAATGGAGAACTTAACCAAGGAGAAGGGGTTGTGGATTTTTCCCTTTCCCTCTTAATTCCAGGACTCCAGCTAAAGGGGACACTTGCAGCAAAAGACAGCCACTGCAGACTGCAGCACACTAGAAGAGCCTTCAGCAAAGGGCAAGGTCAGGTAGACATTTCACATATAAACTTCAGGAAGCCCAGTAAGTTAGAGAAGACAGACACCCTAAAAGAAGAGACAGAGGGCCTGGCAAAATTTAGAAGAACTAGTTACACATGAGCCTCACTTTACTGAAAAGTTCTTTAAAATTTGCTTGAAAGTTTGAAAGCTTTCAATAATTTTCATGCCCTAGAAGGAGTTGCTTTAAACAGAAAATTAGAATCATTCCTTTTTTTTTGAATTGAGAAAAATCCTTTCATGATGAAAGTCATCTTTTAACATTTGGTTTTATAAATGTGACTGTCAGTATATCGAAGTTTAAAAAAAACAAAAAGCAACTCTAAATATTTTGAGAGACAGCTGAAGTAAGGAAATCATCAGTATTAATTTAGATATGAATAGAGTAAAGCAGGACTAGCAAATAAAAGTCAGTTAGTAACTGAAATGGAATTATCAGTTTATCTTTACAGTACCATCAGTGATTTATTTCAGTTCTCTAGTTAGCCATAAGCCTTCCAATAAGTGACCTACATTTCCTACATTATGAGGTGACCACCAACAAAAGCGACTACTTCCCTTCCTGATGAATAATTAAGTAGCATATTTGATAGTCTTAATAATTTGGTTAAGTAATCAACTCTTTCAACTATTTTATCAATAATTTATTTTGGGAGGGGGTTTTTTTGGCATACATTTTTAACTATAAAATCAGCTGTATTTTATCCATCTTAGGTTGAGAAATGAACCCAACATTAGAACAGTGTTTTCACAGGAATCTATAAAGAATGTCTAAGACCACGATATTAGAAGTCTCTTGAGTTCTGTCATCCATAATTATGCTACAAGAACTAGGAAAAATATTGTCAATTCAGAACAAGGAAAAAATTTTGAATTGCTGTTTCTACTACCATCTTCCCTGCCCCCATCCTCAGGAGCCATAACAGTAACAGCAGTGGGGCCTCGGTAAATACACATCTGAAATCCGCAATGGCCCACTAGCCCTCCCCTTACTCCAGAGGAGTGTCCATGAAAACAGCCATCCCAGCCACTCCAGTCAAGTACTCAGGAAGCACTGTCCAGACTTCTCATATAGTCATGGATTCTGCATCACTATGTCAGGCTTACTTTCTTTTCAATTCTATTATGGCATTGATTTACCTCGAACTTATCTTCTACAGCCCCAAAGACTTTTTGGTTCCACTTTCTTTGTGGTTATGTTTCCTATATTTCTTCTATGTTTATTTCCTCCCAAACTCATATCCCTTTAGATAGCATCATTCAGTTTAATACCAATTGGATATCAATTGAAATAATGATTAAGATGTGCACCTGGAAATTTCTAGGAGTGGATATTAGAAAATGGGATGTCTATTTAAATTATGAAAGAAACAGGATTATAGAAATTGTAACATAGCTAAATTTCTGGCATGAATATAGTTCAATGTTATCAATGTAGCTCTGTGTGTATTTATATAAACTAGTTTGGAGATGATGTCAATAGTCTGAAATTGGCTCCTGCACTTTCTGGCCCCTTAATAGGAAAACTGACTGCATGGCTTTTGCAAGACAAACTTTCTGCATTTCAGTTTTCTCATATAAGTGGTGAGAGCATTTACTTATCTATTTGTAAGGGCCCTTTCTACATGAAAATTCTATTATTCTGACATATTCCCTTATTCTTTCTCTCATATTCCATTGAAGTAAAAGTTCTGTTAGTCTCATTGCCAGCTTCATCTCTTATTGGACAAGGATGGCTCTGTGTTCTCAAGTCTGTTCTAAATGACTCTTAAAGAGAAATCAAAGTTTTTGAGACTCTCAGATACTGATTGACTAAGACCTTTACATCCCAACAACAGCTGTTAGATACAGTCACTGGATAAAGCAATGACTCTTCAGTTGATGTGCATAAGTGTCTGCAAGTTCGGCCAAATAAAAAATTCATTTGGTTGAATAGTCTTAGTGCTGAATAAGGTCTCAATCCAAGGGAATCCATCCTTTTGTAAGATAAGAGAAAATGTGTAATATTTGTTAAAATCTTTATGCAATCCAAATGCCTTAGCTGATAATTTGGCAAGCAGTAGGGGTGTAGTTAAGGTAGATTTATATTTTTAAAAAATGAATTCTGTAGTTTCTTAAACAATAAAAGCATCATTGAGGGGATGAACCACGTATCAACATTGCAGTCAAAAATCAAAAAAATGTAGATATTATTTCTGCATTTCTCATAGTGAGAGAAAGAGGAATATGTATTTTAAGTGAACTTATACATACTGATCCAAAACTTTTTATGTTAACAGCTTAAGGAAATATAAGATAAAATCAAGTCATTAAGTTAGGCTACTTTACAGTAAAGGGAATTCTACATTTCAGGCTGAGACATTCCTAGTTGGAGATGTATAAATAAGTTTAAAAACATTTCAAACAGAACTTTAAAACATGGCTAGAGCTCAGGGGAAGAAGAGCAGAGACCTATGCGGTTCATGAAGGTGGGAGAAGCTGATGAGAGAAAGAAGGGACTGCTCTAACTGTTTCCAGCCCCGGCCATTTCAAGGCTGGCCCTGGTGAGCACCTGGAGCAAGAGCTGGCAAGAGCTGCAGCTGTGCCCTATGTGTGAAGTTGCTTGGAGGCTGCAGGGGAGAGGAGGGCCTTGGTGGCCGCTAGGCCAGCACGATCACTAATAGGGTTCCCATGGACCCACATAGGAGTGAGGGGCCACAGACAATTGAAAAAAGGAGCCACTCAGAGGCTCGTGAGTCATACAAGGGACCAGCACATGGCCTGCCCATGGGAAGTGTTTGGAGTGGGGGGGATGGGGAGATGGGCCCACCAGGGGAACATCAGGGAACAGCATGGACAGCTGATCTGCCCTCCTGTCAGTGCAGGACCACTCAGTGGAGACTGGTCAGGAGTATAGAAACTGCAATAGACTCAGGCCCAGACCATAGTTTCCACATAACCCAGGTGTGCCAAACCTCACAAGACCCAGAAGTACTTAAAAGATCAATAATTAAAACCTGAGCTGCACAAGAAGCCTTCCCCAGGGAATCAGCAGTGAAGCAGCAATTTAGCTCAACCACAGGGCTCAAGTGTTGGTCCCCACAGGAAGTTCCCCCATTTTAGAAGTAAGCAAAAGACAACAAATTTGCTCCAGTGCAGAGTTTATGTGATAGGGATAGCTAATAATCCAACAAAGAACTGAAAGAAAACACAAAAAACCCACAGATCAAAGACAAAGTTCTGATTTTAACCAGTAAATGTCTAGCACCACCAAAGAACACCTATAAAAACTAGAAGAGCCAGAAACCCCCTGGGCTCCCGAGCAAAGGTGAGGGGGGCATGAGGGCCTCAGCCATGCCCACCCAACATCCGCATCCAGCCCAGTAATAAATAAGCTGCCAAAGAAGCTCCCCAGGCTCTTGAGCCAGGGTGGGGTGTCAAGGACCTCAGCCACACCTCCCCAATGTCTGCATCCAGCCCAGCAATGACTACACTTCTGCCGAAACACTCCCAGGCCCCCAAGCCAGGGTTGGGAGTGCCAAGTGCCTCAGACACGCACCCTAACATTTGCAGGCAGGTCAGCAATAAAGCTGACCATAAACCAGCCCCACCCCCCGCCTCCACCTCTGTTTCCCTAACCCCCTCCCACCTGACCCCCACTGCTTCACAACAACATGTTTGAATGTAAAGTAATAATAACAAAAAAATTAATTGTTCTTAAAAAAAGAATTTAAAAATATCTATATGATGAAGAGTTTTATTCATAAGGCTTTCAACATTTTCTAAACATCTAAATATCACTTTTAATGGTTTAATTTTACTACCATCTAGCTCCACGTCTTCCTCTAAAAGTTCGAAAGGTATATTGCTAAAATTATGAAATCTTACACTGCCCTTAATGAGCTGTATGAAATGGCTTTCTCCCACTTTTTTGGCAGACTCCTATTTACTCTTAAACATCTCTTCTCTGAAGCTTTTTCTAATGTTGCTTCCCCTTGCAGAGTAACCACTAGCACATCTCTGTTTTTCCCTTACCTTGGATATACTTATAATATGTGTGCACCATTCTATGCTTTCATTGTCCTAATACCGAGCGTGGAGCCTGGCATACAATATGAGCTCAGGAGATATTATCAAACTTGTAAGAAAACTGAGGCCCAGAGAGACGCTGTTGTTTTCATCAGACCACATAGCTCGTTAATGACAGTGCTTGTACTAGAACTCAAGTGCCCACTTTACCATCACGCCTTTCACCTAATTCCCCTAGTTACTGTGTTTATTAATGTGTAATATTTCACAAAGATTTCTAAGATGTAAAAATAAACTTGCTAATAATATAATTTCTAGTTTTTCTCTGATTTTTCAAGAAGGAAGAGCTCAAGATTCTCCAAAAGGAAGAATCATTTCCCCATCACCTATATTATATACAGTATGTGAAACATCATTATTTCAGTGCCGGTATGAGACTCAGCTATGTGGACCAGTGGCTGGAACAAACTGCTGAGGTTGTTTTCCAAAGCAACAAAGTAAAAACCAGGGGACAAGGATAATTTCTAAGTAGGGTAACAAAGTTAAGTTTCAGAAGTCCAAAGTAGATAAGGCTAAAATACAGGAAGTTTATCAAACAGCTAAACAAAGTAGAAAATATAATTAGAATCAAAGATTGGGGTCAGCTTTGACAATGTAGGCCCCAACCAGGATTCAGGATTTAAATCAGACCAGAGAAAATAGACGAAATGAGTCTGAATAGGAGATGAGTTTAAATTTGGGGATTAAAAATAAACAATTATGCCCCCAAAGGAGAACCAATCAAAAATGATTGATTTTTAATTCTAGGACACAGCTGTGAGCCCTATGACCCCTGGTTTTAGGAGCAGATAAGCCTCGGCGATACTGTCCACTGGATAGCTCAACAGGGAGGGGATACTGGGGACTGTCCTTGGGTGGGCCCTCTTGGAGCACTAATAATTCTAACAGCTGATATCTGGCTAATGAAACAGAGGCAATTAAAGATCCATGGAAAGACTATGTGGATGTCAAGTATAACCTTTGATGAACATCTCCTCACAAACACATGTTAACATGATGCACAACAGCCTTCTCCTTGGGTCTCTAGAGGACTGGGATGACAGAGTACCATGCACACAATAATCCAAGTGGATCACATTCTGTCAAGGCTTTCCCCATTACAGCCCTGCATTATGACACAGCAAGAGAGGTAGGCCTTTTCCAACTGCAATCCCTGTTGTTTTGTAGGCTAGTCATTTAGCTTCCAAATAGAGATAACTCAAAAAATAATTTTGTGAAATTGAAATGATCAGGTTAAATGATAATATGTACAAATATTTATTAATTTATGAATATGAAGCCTTTCTTCTAATATAAAAAATATCTTAATGGACATCGTCACACTTGGCAATCTCTACTAGACACGTTCATTGAGTAAGAATAAATGCTCATGAAAAATGGCTCTTAGTCTTTATCAGCCTTATATTAAAAAAAAAAAAACAACCTTAGCTATTAGCTGCTGCATCCATGCAGCACTGGTGATTGATGTGGATGATTCAGCTTCCAACTTGAACATTTTATACTGACATTTCTGTTTATTCACCAGATAAATGCTGGTTTATCCATACCACATTATCAGGGCAGCACTGGGTCAGAGGAAAGATTGTCACTGCAGCACTGGAAATGTTGACTACAGTTTGAAGCTGCTGTTTGGGGAATTGTTAGCTACTGACCACAGCTAACTGCAGCTAACCTCTATTGAATG
The DNA here is from genome assembly GCF_000696425.1 of Galeopterus variegatus. NCBI lineage: Eukaryota > Metazoa > Chordata > Mammalia > Dermoptera > Cynocephalidae > Galeopterus > Galeopterus variegatus. The sequence goes on from NW_007727973.1 coordinate 343,942, forward strand.
CTTATTATTTGCCAGGAAATTAAAGACCTTGATATATTTTATCTCATTTAATCCGTATGTCAACCTCCTGAAGTAGTATCTTTCGTCATTTCACTGATAAGGAAACACAGGATTATTAAAGTTAAATAACTTGTCCAAGGTCACACAATTACATGAGAAGAACCGACAAGTGCCTTTCCAAGAGGGAAGGGGAAAGGGAGCAGGTGGGGGATGGAATTAGGGATAAAGAAAAGAAATGTGCTCCATCTGGATTATATTGGTAGAATTCATATGCAATACCTGTGTTTAAGGCTTTTATAGAAGTAAACTCTAATATGTCTGGATTTTGGTTTTTGTTTTTTAAAGTGTGACTAAAGACATGTTAAGATTTTGTAAACACCAAATCCTGAATCAAGGTTATTTTCAGAAAAGTTAAAACTGGAATAGGATTGCAATTTTTGCATTTAGAAAATTAT
>NW_007727973.1:344831-345996 GCF_000696425.1 Galeopterus variegatus
GGTTATTTTCAGAAAAGTTAAAACTGGAATAGGATTGCAATTTTTGCATTTAGAAAATTATACACTTGCATTATACTGTGTTCAGAGTAAGTATTTCTGAAAGGAGGGAGGAATTGTCAGCCTAGAGGACCAAAGAGACTCAAACAGCCAAAAGCAAGCTATGCCCATCCAAGCAAGCTACTCCTGAAGGTAGAGACGACCTGTTGGGGAGAAGGTACACTGAACTGCTTTCACAACATGCCATTCAACATGTGAATTGTGAAACTCCCCTTGTTTTGATCCACACTCACAAGTGGCCCTCTGACTGTAATATTGCTTCCCGACTGTCACATTTCATAGGAAAGATTCTATTGATGTAAGCATTCTAGTTTGCTTGCTACTGCATTTCTTACTGTAGATGAATAAATCAGAATTATGTAGGTGTGACAGCTTCTACAAACTTGAATAACATGAGCCCACTCCTGAGAGGTAGATCAGTTCTTAGTGTGCTGATAAAACAGCATAAAAATAGGGGAACCAAACTCCAAATATGATTAACTCACCAAATGATTACATCTGTGTCTATGTACCAGGCCTCTTCAACACAGTAAGCTCTGCACAATATAACAACCACAGTGCAGCTCTGCTGGGAGAAAATTAGTCTGCAGATAAATTCATTTTCAAAACCAGCTGTTTCTTGCTGCCAAAACTATCCCTGCCATAATCTACTGGTCCACAAATCTTATAAGAATTCAAAAGGAAATAAAACAGTAACCAGAACTTAAAGAAAATAATATGCAACAGAAAACCCTAACAAATATAACTAATATATGAAATAAAACTCTTCCCTTAGCTACATTCCAGACATGCAGTGATGTAGCTGCACAAATATGTGATGAAAAATAGTAGCTGCTGGAACTTCAATAACTGTACTCTTAAAAAGATGTTTATTACTGAGGGCTCAGTGATAGGTTTTAATTCCATTGTCCAATCAAAAGAATCAGGGCTCTTTGGAGAAATGGCTAATTCTAGAGCTGGGGCAGAGAATGTCCAAGATAAATCCAGAGCATGTCGTAGTTCCAGGATGTAAGGAAATGCTCAGAGAACACAAGGATGAGGGTATTTCAGAGGGAACCAACCTGAAAGGGCTCCTGATGGCCAAAGCTGGAGCAATTTAAGCAACAAA
>NW_007727973.1:348596-355482 GCF_000696425.1 Galeopterus variegatus
TCCAGAAACAGAAAGAAAGGAAAAAGTCCCTATTGTTATCCTCAAGGAAATCACAATCTGGAGGAAAAGATGGACAAGGAGAGGGAGAATTTAAATTCACTGAGTGTGTAAGTGCTAGAACTGTGGATTTCCTCCAATGCTCAGGCTTGGTAAAATATTCTGGATGCTGCCTCAGCACATTACTTCTCCCTGCACCATTGAAGAACTCAGGGACTATTCTAGATTTATGGAGAATTAAAAATATAATTTTTTAGACTAAAAAGCTACCTCAAAAGATTTTATCCTTTTTTTTAGAAAGACATTACTTGATGGTAATTTCTCTGTCTCCTTTAAATATTGTTCCTGCTGCAGCCATCTGGGCCTTTGTTATTTAACTCCTTATACTCACTTACAAGTAAATCACCACCGTGACCTAACAGTATAGGCTTATCTTTAAAAGGAGGTTTCTGATTCCTAAAAATTTCTAAATGCAATTCATGAATAAATGAAGAATGTGTTTTTACCAATACCATACAAATTCTTTGTTTATCTCACTTGCCTTTATAGTCTAATCAGTACATAACATGTTACCTGACCAGTGCCCGCCCTGACCACTAATCCATGGACACCATTTGGGATTACTTTTTCTTTTAAATCAATTTTATTGAGGAATAAAATATACACAAACACCTTAAGTGTACATTTCAGTAGTTTTGACAAATGGTTCCCTATACAACAACCACAATGATAAAGATATGGAACATCTTCCACCACCCCAAAAAGTTCCTTCGAGCTCTGACCCTCAGCCCCAGGCAACCATTTCATTAATTTGCATACCCTGAGAAGCAGATGCTCAGAGACAAGATTAGCCATGAAAGAGGTTTATGGAAAATGCTGTGGAAAATAAAGGGAGAATCTGAGCAGACCTGCAGAGGCTGTGGAGCAATGCGGTACTGATACCTGCAAAAGAAAGGAGGAAGGAAGGGGGTGTAAAAAGAGTGTCTTAGGCTGCAGTGCAATTCCTGGAAAGTGTTAGCCAGGCCAAGGGGGTATCCTCAAGGTAGTCGTCTGTGGAAGAGTCCTGTGCCTCTTAGGAATGGGCCACTGGCTGGGCATAGTACAGTATTCCACTGTAGGATGTACTACAGTTAGTTTATCTATTCACCTGTTGCTGGACATTTGCATTGTTTCCACTTTGGGGCTATTATAAATAAAGCTGCTATCAATGTTTATGTACAACTCTTTGGGTAAATATATGCTTTTATTTCTTTTAGAAAAATACGTATGTGTGGTATTGCTGGTGCATATGGTAAGTAGTTTATAAGAATTAGCTAATTTTTTTAAGTGTTTGAATCATTGCATATTTTACAAGATTTCTACTTCCCCACATCTTCTCCAACAAATGGTGTTATCAGTCTTTTAAATTTTATTTTTTCTAGTGAGTGTGTAATGGTATCTTCTTGTGGTTTTAATTTGCCTTTTCCTGATGACCAGTGATGAGGAGCATCTGTTCTACATGTTTATTGGTCACCCTTCCTAAGGTTCCTAAGAGTTTCATCCTATCAAATCATCAGCTCAAAGTCCCATTATAGCATCAGCCCAAAATCATTTAAATCAGGCCCAAGCATAAATGAGGCTCCTGGGTGTAACCCACTAAAGTGCAGCTGCTGGGGGACAATTCCTCCCTAGTTTAAATTTAATATATCCTGGGTGTGTAGCAGTTTACCATTTCACGCTTAGACCAAACATACTTCTTACTAAACTACCATTCTGTAAAGGATTTTGTACTTGCTCAGGATCTTCACAGGAAAAACAACAGGTAGGCTGATTCAGTCTAGATAGCAAAATATCTTAAGACTTAAAGGGAAATCTTTGATTTGGGACAAATAACACACATAAGAATTTACTGAAATTACTGATCCCACACCATCGAATGTGAAGCTAATTATCTTCCTACACAGTTCAAACAGCTATAATTTTTAATAATCACAAATAGCAGTTTTAATAATCACAAATAAAGCCGTTTCTCTTTACTGAACAGCTGGTGAAAACATTAGCCAGGTGGATGGCTAAGCTATGACTTCTCCTCTGATATAGACGGGTCCTCTTCTTTCTCTGTCCAGTTTCTGCTGACCCAGCTCTGCGTATCCAAGCTGTCCTCCACAGAGATCTTGTTCAAAGGTAACATCATGCTTATCTCTGTTTATAAGAAATGTTCAATCTCTGGATTTGAAATTGCTGAAGTTTCACTCAGTGATTTGAACAGTCTTCCACAGTACTATTGATTGCCTTTTCTTCCATTCAATAGCATCGTCTATACTGATTACAAGATGTGACTTTTCACTCCCCTGTGTGGGGCACCGTGTCTGTGCACCTGTGCATGGCAGCCTTCTTGTTCTCCTGGTGTGTTGATATCTCTGATCCACGTTAGATGGGTAGTGTAACTTTCTAACTGCTTACAAGACCAAAGCTGGTTGCTTGTTGGAAAGATAACACCCATATATTTCCTGGGTAGTGTTTTATGCTAATTCTTTTAATATTTCTCTATCTGCAGTGATTTCTTAGATGGGTAGTGTAACTTTCTAACTGCTTATAAGACCAAAGCTGGTTGCTTGTTGGAAAGATAACACCTATATATTTCCTGGGTAGTGTTTTATGCTAATTCTTTTAATATTTCTCTATCTGCAGTGATTTTTATTGTTCAACTACTTTACATCCAATAATGCAAGGTTTATTAACCTCTTGATATTTTATCAGCACCTCACTCTCCCGAGTGAGCCACGGGCCGGCCCCATAACCTCTTGATATTTTAGAATGCATCTTGTCAGGAGAGTAGAGGAAAAAGAAGGGGAAACAAGAGAAAGATGGAAAGAAGGGGATGAAAAGAGTAAGAAGGGTGAGTGAAAAGATGCATATATTTATTGGGTTACACTGGGTACTTGACAAAGAAGTGATTTACCTGTGTTCCCTACTGAGGGAAGAACAGTAAGTTCATCTGAAGAAAATAACCTCAAAGAGGTTGTAAACTATTGCTTTGGTTAGGAATATGTTGTTTTCACCTAGCTATTGCACTTCCTTAGTGTACAAGTACTGTACTTCAGCTGCTAAGAACAGGGTTCCAACAACAGGGACTGAAAACATAATTTTCTTACATAATAAAAGTAAACAGTTGATACTATTGATTCAGGAGTTCAAGAATATTAGTGCTGAAGTATCTGAAATTCTCTTGACTTCTTTTTCAAGGTCCCAGGATAGTTGCTGTGACTTCAGCCGTTTCTTTCCCCTTTGAGGACGGTAGAAAGAGAAAAGGGGAAGGTAAAAGGGACATGCCTCCCAGCTGGGGCAGCCCTTTAAAGAGCTTTCCTGGAAGCCCCACTCGGTGACTTGAGAGCACATCTCATTAGCCCCCCAGTTGCAGGGAGGCTTGGCAATGTAATTTTATTTTATTTTATTATTTTGTAATTGATTATGAAAATTCATGAGATACAAAGCTGATTGTCGCCCCTCGTGCCCAAGATGTGAAGGCCAGATCCATACCGGCAGCACACACCTTACCACAAATTGCATTTGTACCCCATGTCCCACACCCAATTATCCCCAACCTCCCTCTCCCTCCCCTTTTCCCCCCACTCCGCTTTGTATCCCAAGGAATGTTCTCTCCCTCTGCAAGTCCAATGCTCAACTGTGGACTTTCTTTCCTTCCTTCTTTCTTAACTCCCACATATCAGTGAGCACATGTGGTATTTATCCCTCTGTGCCTTGCTTATTTCACTCAACATAAGTTTCTGCAGGCTAATCCATGTTGTTGCAAATGGGAGTATTTCATTCTTTTTTATGGCAGAGTAGTATTCCATGGTGTATATATATACCATAGTTTCCTTATCCAATCATCCATCAATGGACATTTAGGTTGGTTCCATGTCTTGGCTGTTGTAAACAGAGCTGTGATGAACATGGGAGTGCAGGTATCCCTTCCACATGATGATTTCCATTCCCATCGGTATATACCCAGAAGAGGGATTGCTGGATCATATGGAAGATCTATCTGTAGTTGTTTGAGGAAACTCCATACTGTTTTAAACTGAGCATATTACTGTGACCAAAAATATAAGGGTTCTGTTACTCAATAAGAAGGAGAGAGCTGATATTGAGCAGGCAACTAGCAGCATTTGCAATCTCCTTCCCCTCACAGTTGATGGCCTTTTAAAAAACAGCTTTAAATTACTGTTCTCTGCTTGATCACTTTTTAGTCACTGCTTAATACATATAGCTTCTGTCTCCACCACTTCTTAACAACTGTCTACATTTAATTCTCTCAACATACTGTACATTTCTATCTGGAGTCTTTGTCTATAATTAAATCCCTTCTTATAAAGATGTCTTACTTGCTTTAGACGCCATTATGCTGATCACACCCATGGTTGGGCTCCTCCTTTTCAGCCTCTTTTCTGGGCTCCTGGCCCATCTTCCCTGCTTATTCCTGCACAACCTCTTTGGCAATATCATTCACACCTGTGGAATCAATTCTAATATGACCTACTCACCATCTATACTTTCTTCTAAGTCTTAGACCTTGAATTGCTAATCACCTACTAGATTCCTCCTTGAATTGCCAACTATCCTACTACATAATTCCCTCAGGGTAACTTACATGAAAATCAGATCTAAATCTCCCATATTTCCTATCCCAGCTGATGTTACAGAATTAATAAGAGTAAGGAGAAAAAAAAGACATGACCAAGAAAGTATTAATCTATTACTACGGGCCAGAGTCAATGTTAAAATATTTTCATGTCCCATCTCATTATCACTATAACCCTACAAGAAAGGTACCTTACGGTATTTGTTTTACAGGTGAAGAAACTGAGACTTGGAAAAGATTGATAATTAAGACCAGAGTGATACTAAATGGTATTCTTTCCTAGCCTTGCATTCAAAGTCATTAGGCTGTTTCTTCTTCTTTCCCCCCCCCCCCTTAAGATATCTAACAGAAACTTTCCCATATATTTGTCTGCCTAGGGAAGGTGACTTCTTTTATTTTATTTTATTTTTGGTCATAAAACAAGTCTTAATACATTTAAAAAGACTAAGATCATAAAAAATATGTTCTCTGATCACAATAACAGAAGGAAATTTACAAAATTCACGAATGTGTGGTAATTAAACAATACTCTCCTAATTAAACAGTGGGTAAAAAGGAAAATTAGAGAGTACTTTGAGATAAAAATCAAAGCACAACATAGCAAAGTTTATAGGATGCAGGATTCATGAAGTGCTTAGAGGAAAATTTATATTTGTATGCTCCTATATTAAAAATAAGAAAAATCTCAAATCAGTAATGTCAACTTCTACTTTAAAAAAATAGAAAAAGACTTCTACCTCAACTCTCACCAAATTCAACAGAGTGCACCTTATAAACAAGTCTAAATACTGTTCCATAGTCATTGATTTAATGCAGGATCTTAGCATTTCTTGTCCACACTAATTTGAATAGCTTTTAAAGTCTCCATACCAGTGTTATCAAATTTTGTTTTCTTTGTTATAAAAAAAAAGGATATTTGCAAAACTAAATTCTGATCATGTCAGTACTTTGATTATATTCCTTTAGTAACATTTTATAGCACACAGAATAAAGACCAGATCCTCAGGATGATAAATAGAGCCTGTCATGGCCAGGCCCACATCTGCTTCTCCCTCACATTCGTCCTGTGCTTTAGCTGTGAGGAACTACTTGCTGACTCTTTGTCATTGCATGTGCTGGTCCCGCAGAAGTCCCTTCCCCTCAGCCTAACTTCATAATTCTTTTTTTGTCTTTTAATACTTCGATGACATACCACCCTCTTAGAAATTCCCTGGCTCTTCCAGGCAGGTATATTGCCCTCACTAAATGCCTACAGTCAAGCGTGAGCTACACTTAAACATGTGTAATGTATTAGAGTGATGCCCACCACAGGATACACCTCAGGTGCCGTGTTAATATACAGATCATTATTTATCTATAAATTCGATTTATCCGTGCTATTTCTTCCCCTTCCTCACAATTAACATAAAATAATGAAGTAGGTTAACCCAGATTCTGTAAGATGTTAGTAGAATAAGGAGAAAACCTACAAGTATTGTCCTGTGCTTTAGCTGTGAGGAACTACTTGCTGACTCTTTGTCACTGCATGTGCTGGTCCCGCAGAAGTCCCTTCCCCTCAGCCTAACTTCATAACTCTTTTTTGTCTTTTAATACTTCGATGACATACCACCCTCTTAGAAATTCCCTGGCTCTTCCAGGCAGGTATATTGCCCTCACTAAATGCCTACAGTCAAGCGTGAGCTACACTTAAACATGTGTAATGTATTAGAGTGATGCCCACCACAGGATACACCTCAGGTGCCGTGTTAATATACAGATCATTATTTATCTATAAATTCGATTTATCCGTGCTATTTCTTCCCCTTCCTCACAATTAACATAAAATAATGAAGTAGGTTAACCCAGATTCTGTAAGATGTTAGTAGAATAAGGAGAAAACCTACAAGTATTATGTCCTTTGGCCACACTCTGGACAGAAGAAGCATTATACCACACCAACCACATCCACACGCATTGAGGTTTTGTTTCCTCATTTATAAAATGAAAGGATAGGACTAGGTCATCTGAAAAGTATCTTCCCAGTAAGGCCACCCAAGTTTTGTGTGACATTTTCTCATTCTGACATGAGGAGGAAGGAAATGCAAAATGCTTCAAGAAAACCTAGCCTCCATTTATAAGGCTTGGTTCAAACACATCAGGCCATAGATGTAAATCCTTTCATATTTTATTGTGGGGTGGTTGTTGTTGTTTCTGTCAAATGTTGTTCCTCTCTCATCTAACAAAGAAACACGTCAGCTGTAGGTACTCTCATCTGTTAAGAGTCTG
>NW_007727974.1:0-712 GCF_000696425.1 Galeopterus variegatus
ACTCCATGATGGCTGAGATCGTTTCTGTTTGTGTTAACCATTATATCCATGCAGAGAAACTCCTTACAACACTTTTTTCTTTGGGGTTAAGACAGAACAAATGCTCTTCTCCAGGCTCTCGATGTGTTTTGTTGGGAGCAGGAACTCCCTGAAAAGTACTCCATGCAAAGGGTCCCCATGGGGAGCTGAGAGGAGGGTGAGAAGGGGTACGGGGAGCCTCCCAACCCCTATCTACTACCCATCTTCTGGGGTCAGCTAGACCCTCTTTCCCATAAGGAAAATCTGCGGGATTTCCTTCTGTGGCCTTTGGGCTTCTGTCCCTTAGTCCTCTATTCTTGTTGCTCAGCAGAATTGTGCTGGAGGCTCTGCAGAAAGCTGCTTCTGTCCTGTTTAATTAAGACTTCAAAAAGAAAAAAAAAATATGAAAACATCTTTCTGCCCCAGAACCAGGTGTGACCCAGTTCAATAAAACCAGCAGCTAGGAAATACAGACCTCCACTTTCTCTTCACACTAGCTAGACCAGGGCTCTTCTGCCACAAGGGAGCTTCTGTGAGCTGTTTGTGGGCAGAGCTACATCTGAATAACCCAGGAGATGAGAAGCTGTCCTGGGATGAACTCATTCCTCTGGGAATGGGAAGTTGCAAAGCAAACAGAGGACACTCCTCCACCAGCCTCAGCAGCCACTCTACCAGATGCAGAAAATTGCCCTCA
>NW_007727974.1:2600-10811 GCF_000696425.1 Galeopterus variegatus
GCTGAGGCCAAGTCCTTACCATCTTTCACATTCAGGCTCATAAAAGGTGCAGTGGCAGGACATGGGAAAGAGTGACAGGTCTGCTTGTGCTGCACACCTGTCCCCATTTCCAGTGACAAGCCCCAAATGCAAATGTTCATGTATGTAGTGGTGGTGTTGAGACTGTCATGAAAGGCCTGTGTGAAATAGGATGAGAGGGTCCACAAGAATTCTTCCTGCAGGGGAAAGCTCTATATTAATTATAAGAATAATATTGATTGGCCACATGGCCTCGAAGGCAAGACCCCAAGGGCCTGCCGAGAAGCAAAGGTGGTTGCTAAGCTGCTCTCAGTGAGGCGAGGAAAACGACGTGTTGTGCCCCCAAGAGCAAGTGCAGCCAACAGAATGGGACAGATGGCACAGGCAAGGGGCTACTTGAAATGTCCAGTCACCATGACCCTGGCTCCTCAGTAGATATGACTGGACTCACAAAGTGCCTGATGTGGGTGGCATGGAGGTGGAAACTGCAGACAGAGTCACGAGGGAAACAGAGGCAGTAGACACCATGAGTGTGTAAGCCCCAGAAAGTGCACATTATTCGTGCAGTGTGTTCTGGACTTTCAGAGACTCTGGAAATGCGGGTGGGGTGAAGATTTGATTAGCCACAAACAGTGGCACTCCAGGGGATCTCAGGGTTTGATATTGATGTGCAATAAAAAATTTGACAGGCCCGTGCTCCTGGTCTTTGGGAGACAGATTCTAAATCTCTGGAATTTCCCTAGTCATAGGAGTGTCTTTGTCTTCAGGAGCCTCTTGGGTCTTGCCTGAGTTTTTGTTAATAAGATAACTCAGGATGGGGGCTGGTTGGTCACAGAAATACCAACCGTGGTCTTTGAGCTATCCTGACCCCCAGGGAGGGATGGTGGACTGGAGATTGAGTTCAGTCACCTCGCCAATAATTCAATTGATCATGCCTACATAATGAAACCTCAATAAAAACTCTAAACACGGAGGCTCCTTGGTGCTTCCTGGCTGGTGAACACATTGATATGCCAAGAGGGTGACATATTCTGATTCCACAGGGAATGGGCACAGAAGCTCTGTTTTTGGGACTCTCCCAGACCTCATTCTATATGTCTCTTCATGTGGCTGTGGAGGCTCCTTGGTGCTTCCTGGCTGGTGAACACATTGATATGCCAAGAGGGTGACATATTCTGATTCCACAGGGAATGGACACAGAAGCTCTGTTTTTGGGACTCTCCCAGACCTCATTCTATATGTCTCTTCATGTGGCTGATTCTGGTTCATATCCCTCATAATAAAACTATAATCATGAGTACAGTGATTTCCCAAGTTCTGGGAGTCATTCTAGTGAATTATTGAACCTGAGGGGGTTCATGGGATTCCTCCAGACTTGTCACCAGTTGGTCAGAAGTTTGGGTGGCTTAGGGACCCTTGAACTTGTGGCTGGTGTCTGTAGTGAAGGCAGTCTTACTGGGGACTGTACCCTTAATCTGTCATGTCAGAATTGAATTGTAGCACAGCAGCTAGGTAGTGGGTCTTTTTCATCATGTGGATCCTTCTCTTTTCTCACACCTTCTTGGTAAACACTCAAATTACAATCCTGAAAAAAAAAAAACCTCTTTGTTCCCCTCTTTGGCCCTAGAATCTGGTGAAATGCAGTCTTTGCTATAGCCAAACTGTTTTGTGCCCTCACCATGTCTCCTCCAAAAAAGCAGGGTGGCATATGTTCATGGCAGGGCTGCTTGCTCTGAGGTTGACTGGCTTTTTGGAAGGGCATATGTAAGCTATAAACACAGCTCCACCTTTGCAATGGCAGCACCAGGACTTCTGTCTGGGAGGTCCATGGGACCACAGTCTGGTTCTAAAACATCTTTAGGATGTTTCTGCATAGCACGTATATGGTTTTGGCTTCAACTGTACTTTCATTTGAAGAGGCTCAGAGAGGACTAATGGTAGTCATGGGGTGGGGAGTGCCCAAGTCCAGCCCAGCTTCCTCCTTGGCCCAGCCATTGTCCCTTTGGTGAGACGTACAGTCCCTAAAGAGGTAAGTATCAGAATGGGTCCAGATTATAAATCTTTCCCTCAGAGCAATGCAATTTAATTGTACTTAAAAATAATTAAACAAATCTGTAAAACATGTTTCCATTGCATTAGTTTACTTCACTTGGCCTCGCAATGTGAGGATCATAATTACTTAAATATTTCCCTTTACTATTTTTCAAAACATTTTTCTAAATTGTCAAAAAACATTCTGGAGACAGTTGGATAAAAAACATAGTGAACATGTGTCTGATTAATTTTTTAAGACAATCAAGATCAAATGCAAAAAAATGATTGGAAACGGTTTCAGTGCGACAATAAAAGACAGAAATCGCAGAGCAGGGAGTGTGGTGAGTCATAGGAAAAAAGTATTCATCATTTTTACTATGGTATTTATTGGAACTCAGATGGCAGAAAATGAACTGGCCTGCTGTGTGAATAGGCAAAGGTGGAGCATGGCCTGAAAAGGCCGTGTCCAGCTCGGGGTGTCGAGGATGCAGGTGTCTCCTGACGCCAAGCTTGTAAAACAAGAGACCACTCTGAGCAGGCATCCTTTGTTGGCTGTCATTACAAACAACTCCAGGGCAATCCACTGGCTTCCTGACAAGCAGGTCCGTCCCTCATCTGCCAGCTGACAATCAGGTCACCATCCTGAGGCCATCTATGGAGCTGCTGGGTGATGGAAAGCCACTTGTCAAAGGAGGGTTTATGATGTGCACTCACAAGCACTTTCTAAGCTTGGACTGAATTTTATTTTACTTTCTTCAATTTATTTTGTTGAGTCCTTTTTTTAAAAAACTTATTTTTTAGTTCCAATAAAGAATTGGGATCAGAGAATGTGATCTCTTTTTTCTAGCAAAACACTCCTGCCCCTCTGCCTTTCTTCTCTGGCATCCACTGCCTGGCAAATGTCACAAGGGGAGGGGAGGAAGGGCTCCTGTCTGAGCTCTTCACCCTTCTAGGAGCCAGGAGAAAGTTCCAGGCAGGGTAGACACTGCAGCCAGACCATCCGCCAGGGTAAAGGGTACAACCCCTATTTTGCTTATGTATTGGGGTCACCAAGCATTGAAGCGTACACACTAGGGCTCTGCCCTAACTCCCAAACTAGAACTCCTTTGAAGGGAACACAGCACACTGAGGGTTATGGTCCTATCAAGGGCTCTCATGAACCCACAACCTTTTTTTAAAATTTTCTCTTTTAAAATTTTTGTGTTATTTTTTATAGTGCAGAGACAAATGTGCCTTTTCATTTGAAATGGCAAAACATAGGAGCTGTTGTCCCGGTTCATCATCACGAATAAGAATCTTTGTCTCGAGTGTCGGACAGGCAATGGCAGAAGGTCTGCTAGTACAGCCCAGGTCCACCTTGGCAGCTGGACTCAGTTTGAGTGGGAGCCTTAGTCCTGGGTTCATGAAGCCTCAGGCAGGACCAGGCGCCCAGGATGACTTGCTGCAGGGTAGTTAGACATGGTACACTAAACGCTGGGATGCTCCCCAGGGTCCCACGCACAGAGGGGAATCGGCAGGCTGAAGTGAGAGAAAGTGACTCTCCAGTGGGCACTCACTGAGCCCTAATCTCTTTCCTGGAGGCCTTGTTCAGGGCTGTCCCCTTGTCACCCTTTTACTACTCCTGACCATGACGAAGGAGCAGCTCACCTTGGCAGGAGATAGACCACGTTCACAGACACAGACTGAACAGTTAGAATTACATACAGATCATGGCTTTGTGCCTTTCTGTTCATTCAACATGTCAGGCAGAGGGAGCTCTGGGAGCTCACAGGCAGCAGGGGATGGATGAAAGGTGGATTCAGTCTGGAGACCCACACAAGCAGCATTCCCACCATTCTCTTAGGGTGTGTCAGTGAGCGCCTAAGGAAGACAAGGAGGAGTGGAGAAGGGAAAGGCGTCAGTGGATGGTGGCTTCAGGGAGAGCTCCAGACTGAATGGCAGCAACATTGGCTCTGTGACCTGAGTGCGTGGGGCACCCTGAGATTTCCAACCTCTGCAAAGCTCACCTTAACTTACCTATTGCTTCTCCAAAGCTTGAGGTTCTAAGCTTTTAGCATTTTCCAGTTATAATGATTTAGATGTGTTTGCACCCATAATTTAGTGCAGATTTCTCGTTGATCTTTGTAATCAGCATAGGTCCTGGAGCCTGAAGATTTAAGGGTGGGGGCTCAGACCCAGTGCCCAGTGTGTTGTGTGCCTGCAGAAGCAAAGAGCAGAGAGGGGGCTGGGGCAGGGAGCTGCAGCCTCATTTGAGGCGCCCCTGCCCTGCAGGCTGCACCTTTCCTCCTCTTGCCATTTCTCTACCCACTAATGTGCAGCCAGATGGAAAGGAACTTGGGATTTAACTCCAGTCTTGAGTGTGGCATCAATCACGTGTCGCCTTTGATAGAAAATCCGAGGGCCTCCTGAATAATTTAGAAATGCTACATAGAATACTTGTTACTCCCCAGTGTTAATGAAAATATCAAGGGAATTAATTAACAGTCAATTATGTCAATTTTAGACTTGGACATTGATTCTGATGCTGAAAGCTAAATCTGCATTTTTGCTACAGTTCCTTTCCCTGACTCTCAACTTGTCTTTGTCGTTTCTAATCAAACTTATAAGGGGGAATGTGCTCAAATTATTTCCTTTCCCTCGCTCTGTTTAAGCTTGCTTCAGATAAATAAGGATTTAGAAAGAACTGGTTCAATATTATAAATTTTCTACAACCATAGGTGTACAGGTGTTATCTTGGTCTCTATATTAAACTGCTTGGGGGAAAAGGGAGTTTGAATCTATGGATAATAAATTACCAACGAAAGCAAAAAAGCAAAAATAATGTGCATGTTATTTGCATAGATATGTATATATTTTTCCCAGACCGTCATGTGGAAGAGCTCACAGGAGATGGCAGATGGCAAAAGGGACTTGCAGGTAGCGTCTTCATCTCCTGTTTATTACAATTGAAGCACAGGAGTTTGTCCATTCTGCATGTGTGACAAGTTTGCTAGACGTTTGTTAAACTTCACATATAACGAGATTTTTAAAACCCCCTATGATCTTTGATATTAAGAAAAGGCATTTCATTGAAAACAGTCTTTGCATGATTTGGCACGAATCGTCTAGACTGCTTTATGGAAAATGACAGCTAGTAGGAAAGTAATTAAAGATGTATTTTGCTGAAAGCAAAAGTATTTTTGGAATCAATACCAACCATCTTTAATTTGCCAGCTCTTTCCACAATCACTGTGCGTTATCTGGAGGATCTCAATTCCAGAGAACGGGTGGTGTCAGCCCCTTTTTGGTGTTGATTTTTGGGTCCTTCATCTGCTTACTCACCATCCTTGAGTAGGGCTGGAGGAGGTCTGGGAGAGGAAGAGGTGTGGTCAATGTAGGGGGAAGGGGTGAGCGGATCTCCTGCTGGAAACCTAGCACTTCCTTTGGCTCCTCCCAGGGCAGCTGGGAAGTCTGGAAAGTAGCAGCAGGAGCCAGATGCAGTGGAGGCAGGGGGGCGGGTGCCTCTGGTTCTGAGTTAGAGACAAAGGGGCAGACACCTTCATTTGGGTGGTGTCAGCCCCTTTTTGGTGTCGATTTTTGGGTCCTTCATCTGCTTACTCACCATCCTTGAGTAGGGCTGGAGGAGGTCTGGGAGAGGAAGAGGCGTGGTCAATGTAGGGGGAAGGGGTGAGCGGATCTCCTGCTGGAAACCTAGCACCTCCTTTGGCTCCTCCCAGGGCAGCTGGGAAGTCTGGAAAGTAGCAGCAGGAGCCAGATGCAGCGGAGGCAGGGGGGCGGGTGCCTCTGGTTCTGAGTTAGAGACAAAGGGGCAGACACCTTCATTCATGCTTTTTAGGATTCTCAAGGCAGAAGAAAATCTGTCCTGCCTCTTCTACTGCCTTGCTAGCAAGCATTTCCTTAGCTGGTTGGGAACTCTCTGCAGGTCAGTGTTGCTCCTTCCATTTCTGGGCGAGGTGCCAGGGACACCATACATTTTTCCTATGTGCCTGGGCATGGCTTGGCTGATGACTGTGAGATTTGCAGGGACATCTCTCTGTCTCTATTCTCTTCCCCACCCATCCTTTCACCTGCCTGACTCTTACTTACCTTCCAGGTGTCAGCCTAGACAACCTCTTCCTCCAGGAAGCCTTCTTGGAATACCTCACCCCTCCCAGTTCCATCTCAGAACATCAGCTCTTTTCCCACCTGATTCCATTGCATGATAATTGGTTAATGGCTTACCTACTTTACTTGACAGGGACCGCACTTTTTGCACCATTTTATTCCAGTTCCTAGTTTGGGGCCTCGTGCAGCACCCCTGGTTTTGGGGAGGCAGAGGCAGGAGCCAAAGGTAAGAGACACCATATCATAGCTGCAGTCACATTTCTGCCCCTTGGTTCTCTTGTCCTCTTAGTCTGGAGGTCTCAGTGTCCCACTTTAAGTGTGGTCCCAGGGTATGAATAGACTAGCTTTCCCCATGTATTAGAACTGTGAAGACCCCTTCCCTCTCTTACCACTCCAGGGGACAGCTGGGGACAATCAGCAGTAAACCTTCCACAGCTAGGAGGAGATTGGGGGACCAGACACTCCTGAGGACTGATAGTTGGGTGGATTCTAAGAGTTGAGGTAGTTGACGGAATGAGGATCACCTGGGGGAGTATCATGACTTTATGAGACTCTGCCTTAGCCTTGGGACATTTCCAGGTCCTTCTCCAGGCCACAGAGGCCATGAACTGGCCATAGTGAGATCACCTGTACAAGCCAGAATGTGGACCTCCTTGGCAGGGTCAGTGGTCTTTGCACTGTGAGCCTGGAGCAATAGGGTTCCTCTGGAGGCTTCAGCGGGAACCAAGCTGGAAGTGGAGGTCAACAGAACTGTACTCAGGCGTCAGCTGGAACAGGTCTTCTGCTACCTGTTTTCACAAAAGCTCCTTTGATACACACACACGTACACTACAATTATAAAATATCATATGTGTCCATGCACACATGGTAGGTGTATGTTGTTGTGTGTGATCACATGCACATGTATAACAAACCACTGCTCGTCTTTTTGCTTAGGACTGCTACCGTGTAGCAAATGCATCATGTGTCACCGGAAAAGTTGTGTCAACACACTTACAGTCACATATACAGCTGTTGAAGAGAGGATGTAGTCTTTTGGCCCAGTTTTCAAAGTCTAGATATTGTGGATTTTCATTGCTTTGGATCTTACTGAGGCATTAATTTTTCCCCTCATTGATATGCGTAGTCAGACATAGTTAATCTTTGGGACACTTTCTGGTCAGATGCCTGGGATAAGCATGGATTAAGGGAATTCTGATTACCAATCCTCCCAAAGTGCCAAGCAGTTTGGGAATTCGGGGCACCAAAGGGTGTTCTCGAAGGCGGCAGAGCTGCCCATGGTCAGCTGCCCCGTGGCAGAACTGGGCGTGTCCGGAAGTGATTTTGATCAGTGGTAGTCTCTGTGTTGGCAGTATGTGGGAATCACTGGGAAGATGGGGCTCCACGTGTCCATGCCCATTTTTCCATCTGTCTTTTTGTTGGGGTGGATCTGAATTCAGCTTACGGGGGAGCTCTTTCCCTTTGACTATTGTTTTATAGCCAGACGCCACATCCATGGAGCAATGCTGTCCCTTCTCCATGTGACAATCCTTCATCTGCTGAAAGACCCAGTCCTGGATTAGCCCAGACAGAAAAGCAGTTATAATAATCACTACTTATCGCAAACTTTATAAGGTCAGTCTTCCCCACTAGAATGTAAGCTCCATGAAGGTGTGTCTTAAAAGTATTTGCAAATGAATGGCTCCCCATTTATTAGAATGGCTCCAGGCCATAGCCAGCATGTGTGGCTTTCACCAAGTCCTCCCTGTACTCACAATGCCCTCCCTCCACCGCGTGCCAGCCCTTGGGTGGTCTGAACAGAGCTTGGCCCAAAGGGACCTTTCCTTTGCTCTGGCCTCATCACTTTGACTGCCTGTGTGGGGGAGGAGGGTTGCTGTGAGCTCATCCACCATGATCTGACTCTCCTTGACTTCAGTCTTGCCTCTCCCAGAGATGTTCCCTCCCATAATAAAGGAGCCGTTCTTTTGCTCACACACAGCATCAGAAAGGCTGCCTGGGGGCCGGCCCGGTGGCGCACTGCTACAGTGCGCCACTTGGGAGCGCGGTGGCGCTCCC
>NW_007727974.1:11811-13980 GCF_000696425.1 Galeopterus variegatus
AAAAAAAAAAAAAAAAAAAAAAAAAGAAAGAAAGGCTGCCTGTATTTGAGTGGGGCACCGTGTTCTCTCACTTCAATTCTAATCAGACCATCGGGCTTGGATAAAAAGATGCTCTTACACCTGCTGAGGAGTGTGGAGACTGATCAAGATCTGCTGGAGAAGACGTGGAAATAGATATTAAAATAAAAAATATACATAACTTTGTGATCCAGAAAATTGACTTCTTGGTATCTTTCCTTTATACTTTTTTGGACATACAAAGGCAGATACAAGAATATTTATTGTGACATTTCTGTAACAGTGGAAAATTGAGAACGATGTACATGTCTATTAAACAGGAATTTCCAAATAAACCTGGGTGTAGCCATCCCAAAGAATACTACGCAGCAATTAGAAAGAATGAGATAAATCTATACATAATTATAGGGGTAAGGCTTCAACCTACATGTGGAGTGAAAAAAGCGTGCTGTGAATAACTATATTGGTTTGATAGAGTTTATGTTAAAAGAAATAAAAAGCAAATAAATGATTCTGTTTTCTATAAGAACATAAAATTTTTATATTTTTGTAAATTATTTCAAAAAGGCCTGGGAGAATATGCCCTAAACTGATCCCAGTAGACACTTTTTAGGAAGGAAGATTGAAGAGATGGACAAAGTTTTATAAACTTGAAATGCATCTTCTTGAGAAATTCAGCATTCTCTAAGAGTTAAAAGAATTCAGCCCATCTTCAAGTTTACTTTACATACAAATCTTTGTCCTGTCCCACAGAGGACCACAGCTAAAAGTGAATATTTGCATAACCTCAGCTATGAATGGATTTGCTGTGAAGGAGACAGAATGGTAAATCCTGACTTTGCCCTCCAAGAGCAAACAGTTTAGTGAAGGGACCAAGGCTTGTACCCAACAAACAGGGCAGAGAATCACAGTCAGGTGCCAGGGCACGATGGTGTGGGATGTTTGTCCTCAGCCCTGGCTCCAGGCCATCTTTTGCCCCTGGTTTACTAGCTCCCCAGGACTGGACATGTCTTTGGGCTCTTCGTGCCCAGGAACCACTCCTGATGTCCTTTTCCGAGCACCTCTGCTTTTAAAGCAGGGATTAGTTCATGCTCCCAGGGTAGTGGGTTATTAGTAAGGGCAGGAGTCTCTGGGAAGGTTCCTAAAGGGAAGATTGCATAAAGCCTTTAGGTGGGTCTTTGCGGGAGGAGATTGGCAGGCTGGGTGGAAGCCTGGGGCAGTCAGGAATGTAGTGGCAATCCCCTTTGTGCCTAAGGCAGACCTCATGTTTACCATCCAGCCCTCTGCTTTCAACAGATGCGGGTGGCTGCCCCATGGGAGGAGGTCACTCGAGCACTCAGTGAAACCCTCTTTCTTGGAGCAAAAGCTTTAGGACTGGCCTTTCTGCTGCTGAAGCTGGGATTGAGGTCATGGCCTCTTGGTCTCCTGATTTATGTCAGGGTTACTGATTCAAAGGCAGTTGGAAAACAGACAACTGATGCCAGCAAGTGCACCTGAAAGAGTGGAAGAGGCTGTGTATTAGACAAGAGTATGCATACATCATCCAAATACACACACATTGATAACTTGCTGTCCACTGTGGTCCAAAAATAAGTCTTCGAGCCTAATTTCTCAGGTTGTCATTCCTGATTAAAGGGGTACTAAGAACTAGTGAAGGGCACAGAACTGAGGTTCAGGGAATGTTGGGGTTGATTGCTGGTGGCATTCCTAAGTGACATTGACTAGCACTTAATCCTCCTCCAGCCTCAATTTCTTCATTTGCAGAATGCAGCAGGAATGGAGCTGAGTCTCACGGGTTACCATGAACTATGGTGATCTACATAAGAGGCCTGGCACTGACAAAGGGCTTAATAAAAACTAAGAACATGACGCTTTCTTGGGACCAATGAACACCGTGTTCTTCAGTGGCCTCGTTCCTCTGCCTTACGTGGGCTAAAGCCAGCTGCTAGCACTCTGCCTCGTTTTCTCCTCCTATGAGGGGAAATCTCAGATCAGCCTTAGGCTGGATGTGAAAGAGTCCAGTTCCTCTGATGTGAGGGGGACAGAGGAGCTGCTCCCACCCTGCATTGCCTGCTGTCGCCACGGGAGGCATGGTTGGGGGAAGAGTGAGTTGTTAGCAGAGGTCCCTGCCAAAGGGAGAGGACCGGAGCC
>NW_007727974.1:14401-28206 GCF_000696425.1 Galeopterus variegatus
AAAGAGTCCAGTTCCTCTGATGTGAGGGGGACAGAGGAGCTGCTCCCACCCTGCATTGCCTGCTGTCGCCACGGGAGGCATGGTTGGGGGAAGAGTGAGTTGTTAGCAGAGGTCCCTGCCAAAGGGAGAGGACCGGAGCCCCTCCCACCTCCTCCAGCTGACTTCTCTGGCCCATTTACAAGGGCAGGGACTCCCTTCCTCACCAGGTAGGGAAAACTTTAGGTGGCTGACCCCAGCTCTCCTCACGCACAGCCAATCTCCCTCCAATTGTTTCATCAGCGTTGGGACTGTCAGCTCAAACCTGACAAGTGACAAGTCTCAGGCTCATGCTGACTAGATAATCAAAGTCTTGTCAGGGCTGTCAATACCCTGCAGATAGGAGAGGACGAGGGAGGAAAGGTTTCTACAGAAACCGCTGCCTTCATACAAACGCTGTCGAAGCCTCTTACCCAGATCACCTGTTTGTTCCTACACGTCACTTACTACCGACTCTACGGGCAGGAAAGCACAACCCCAAAATGAAATAAACCTAATAGTATGCATTGAAAACAGAGTTTTCTATATCGTGGAAGATGATCTTGTAATTTTACATATAAGAAACACATAAATGTATTTTTTAAAATATTTTTTAATATTTAATAGCAGTAACTCGATGAAAGATTTTTCCAGTAAAAATATATTATAAAAAAATATAAACTGGGAAATGCCAGTTAAGGGATGCAGACTTACCTATATCGCATCTCTCTAGTGACACTAATAAATAAACTGCATTGTGGCATATGTTATGCGCAGTAGTGCAGATGCATGCGTATCCTGCCTGTCCCTGTTTGGGTCCCCCTTTGCGAGGACATGCAAGTTGGTGAGCTGGCAGCCTTTGCTGAGAGTGGTGGGCGGTTGTCCATCTCTACTCAAACCTCAGCAGAGACTGACATAGGCCAAGCAGTCTGAGACGAGGAAGATGACACTAGGGACTTGAGACACTTCGCCTGGAAGCTGAGGCCTCCAGGGAGCTCAGGGACGCTGACATGAGCTCTTCTCCTCTCTGCATGCCCGGGTCAGCTCTAATGTTCACCCTCAAATCAAAGCTTGGCTGTCCTCCTAGAGGGACCCTCGCCTGGTGATACCGAGCTAGCTTCTTTCCATGGACTGGAGGAGTCTCCAGTAAATACAGACTTAAACGTGTGCGTGTGTGTGTGTGTGTGCACATGGCCTTGCTTGGTAAAGAGGGAGGGTTGCCTCAGGCCCCTTCCTGAGCCCTGGGTGCCTACCTGGCCTGGCTCAGTCAGGAGCAGGGGACAGGCTCCAGTCAGGGACACTGCAGAGGGAGGCTGACCTCCTTTACACTCAGAACAAGCAGACCATCTTCCTCTGGTGCCCGAGCCCCCTTGCACCAGCTTCGGCCTCCTCTGGTCTCGCCCTGTCGACACTGCTCTGGCCTGGTCACTGCAGCTGCAGGGTTACTCCTTTTGATTCAGATGTGACAGTGTGGGTCCATCCAGGGCCTTTGAACTTGCTGTGGCCTCTCTCCCTCTTCCTGGTTCCTTCTCAGGTCTCAGTAGAGGTGCTCCTTCCCTTCCCTGGTGACCCTTCCATTGGCCCCCCAGGTGTCCCACACCCACAGTGTACATCCCACCCCTTTCCCTGTCCCTCCTCATCACCACCATACTTATGTTGTCTGAGACGTTCTTGCTCCTGAGTTTGTCTCCTTGTTTATTGTGTCCCCCTTGCAGTGATAGACAGCAGAAGTCCAGGGGGCAGGGACCCTGTTGTGTTGCTTGTTGCTGTTCCCTGGCACCACAGCAGTGCCTCAAAGGTAGCGGATGCTGAAGGGATGACACTTCACCCCTAAGGAGCACACACCCCCTTGATACTCACCACTGCATCTCCCTTCAGATGCCCCTGTGGGTGGAGGTTCGGGGGAGGGGCCAATAGGTGTCTGTTGCTTCATAACATAGCGGTCATTGCCCACTCTGCACCGAGGCCTGCACTGGGCCCTGGGGTTACAAATATGAATAATGCTCCATCCCTGCCTTCCAGCAGCTCACCATTCAGCAAAGGAGACAGACACATAAACACGTGAATGAATGCAGTGTGGTTAGGTGGTGACAAAAGAGGTGGAAGCAGTAAGGAGGGGCTCTTACTCAGCCTAGAACATCATGGAAGGCTTCCTGGAGGAGGTGACACCTGAGCTGACTAGATNCTTTCCCTGTCCCTCCTCATCACCACCATACTTATGTTGTCTGAGACGTTCTTGCTCCTGAGTTTGTCTCCTTGTTTATTGTGTCCCCCTTGCAGTGATAGACAGCAGAAGTCCAGGGGGCAGGGACCCTGTTGTGTTGCTTGTTGCTGTTCCCTGGCACCACAGCAGTGCCTCAAAGGTAGCGGATGCTGAAGGGATGACACTTCACCCCTAAGGAGCACACACCCCCTTGATACTCACCACTGCATCTCCCTTCAGATGCCCCTGTGGGTGGAGGTTCGGGGGAGGGGCCAATAGGTGTCTGTTGCTTCATAACATAGCGGTCATTGCCCACTCTGCACCGAGGCCTGCACTGGGCCCTGGGGTTACAAATATGAATAATGCTCCATCCCTGCCTTCCAGCAGCTCACCATTCAGCAAAGGAGACAGACACATAAACACGTGAATGAATGCAGTGTGGTTAGGTGGTGACAAAAGAGGTGGAAGCAGTAAGGAGGGGCTCCGGGGGAGGGGCCAATAGGTGTCTGTTGCTTCATAACATAGCGGTCATTGCCCACTCTGCACTGAGGCCTGCACTGGGCCCTGGGGTTACAAATATGAATAATGCTCCATCCCTGCCTGCCAGCAGCTCACCATTCAGCAAAGGAGACAAACACATAAACACGTGAATGAATGCAGTGTGGTTAGGTGGTGACAAAAGAGGTGGAAGCAGTAAGGAGGGGCTCTTACTCAGCCTAGAACATCATGGAAGGCTTCCTGGAGGAGGTGACACCTGAGCTGACTAGATCAAAACTAGATGAAAAATGGGCCAGAGTCACCCTGGTTCAGTAAATAATAATAGTGCATCCCTGGGAGTGTCATGCCTGGGTTGCAGTTCTCAGAAGCTGGTAAAATCACAAGAGCCTTCACCATGGTGGTGGGGAAGGCTTGGTCCTTTGCATGAGGTTTCAGGTCTCAGACAACAGAACTTTTGACTCCTGGGGCTATGCATTCATCAGGAGCAGGTAGGGTAGTGCTCTCCACTCCAACATTTCTTGCTTGAGGCTCTGCCTGAGTTCCCATCTCTGGTATCTCTGCAAAGCCTTTTAAAATCTCCTCTTTTCTTCATTGCTATGTCTTTTCCCAGCCAGTACTTTTATCCCACAAAGCTAAAACTGACTGCCTTTCTCCCATCTACACCAACAATTACTCCGGCCTTGCTTTTACAATGCTGGGGATGGCAGAATTTCTTGCTGAAATATTGCTCCCCAGCCCCAGCCCCATCAACTCGCAGGTAGCCATATTTAGAAAGGAGTCAGAAGGGGACAGGGGGCGTGCATGTGTGTGGAAGCCAATATTCCCCTGTCTAATTTATATTTTACATTTCTGTAAAATCATGCTTAGAGTATTTTGGTAATCTCTGCTGAGATTAAGTATAATGCTGTACATTTAATTGATATAAGTGGTTTCAATTCTCCTTAATATGACAAATCTCCAGTGTGAAATATTCTTAGTTAATGATCAACATAAAATAGAGTTCATTTTTAATGTGAGTACAAGATTTGAATTAATTTGTAGCTGGAGCAGGGTTATTAAATTTTGTGTGTATTCTGTGTACAGGCACATGTGCGGTCATACATGTGGACCAGAGCATTCATACGTGCTCTGGGTAAGGACACAAGGCACGTGGCCCTTCTGGTCTGAGCTGAGAGTGTTTACCCTTCCTCTCTCCCTCTGTCTTGGAAGCAGCGCCACAGTACCTCACTGGGGTCTCCATCTCTGCAACTTCTTGTTCTTTGGTGCAAAGCAGTCTGCCTGGTGCCCAGGGTTGTCTGGCCTGAACCCAGGAGCATAGCAGGTTTCACATCGAAGTTGGACAGACTCCATGCAAGCTATACCAAGGTCATCTGCTTCTCTCAAGTTGGTTTCCTACACAGCATTTAGTGGCCTGAAAATTAGCATATTGCTTTGCATTATCAGAACCATATGATGGCTAATGTCATCCAGAAGAGTTCAATGAAAGTTTCAGGTTCAAGAAGTTCCTTGCAAAGTCATATCCAGGAGAAAGGCCTTGGGAGCAGACCCCCAGCAGTGCTGATCAAATCCAAGAGGTTTGCATTCCCTTGCCTCAGCTGAATTCAGGGCTTACACAGGCAAGTGTGTTTTCCACAAGCATCTGAGTTAGAAAGTATTTGCAGAAAACCAGAGCCATGGTCTTTCACCCTCAGATCCAGGGTGAGGGCGCGCTCCCAAATCACCACTGCCTGTACTTCATAGAGATAACAGAGAGCAATTTTCTCACAACTGTTGAAAGAGAAGGGGGAAAATAAAAGCTTCAGGGATAAGTGCCAAACTGAATTTGAATATTGTATAAACCATGCGTGGGATGGAGGCAGCAACTTGTAGGAAACATCTGTTCCGACTGGACCCTCTGTTCCTCCTGCAGCTGGAACACAGCTACGACTCCAACTTTTCCTTTGTGATGTAACTCGTTTTGGAGACAGCCTTCAATATGCAAGCTGACCATGCAGCTCTTAAATAGTTCCAGTTTGTAGTCACCTCCTTAATGATGATGCGATTTGAATCTCAATAACAATGAGACCTCCCCACCCTCTCCTAGAGACAAGACAGGGGTGCGGGAGGCTGTAGTCAGGCAAGTTCAATTTCTATTGGCTTAAGCGGCTGCAGAAAGAATCTTTAATCACATATACAATATTATTGGCAACATCATGCAATAAAAGGGCTGAATGCTTCGTTTTTCTAGATTTCCTTTTATATTTCAAAATCGTTTTTCTTTCAAATTAGCGTACCCTATACATTTTCTTAAAAGGAATTACTTATGGCTTTGCTTTTTTTTTTTCTTTCGCTGGCTTACCATTCTTTTTGAAATTACCACCTCACAGGAACTGCAGACTTTCAAACACTTTGCATATGAAATGAAAGGCTTGCGTGTATTATATTGCAATTTTTAAGAATGGCATAATTTTAATTAGAAATGTATAGATGAATAAAAATAATGCTGCTGTACATTACTAATTAGGTATTTTATTACTCTTTGATTTGAAAAAGAAGTATGCCTGGCTGTAACAAGCCTGCACAATTGGGCTATTTGGAGGCTTCCACTGGGCTCCCAGGGAAGAAAGGGGCGCTGGAGGACAGGTGAATCAGGCTGGAGAGAGGGTGGGAGACCCCTCCATGGGAAAGGTTGGAGTGGAGAAAAAAATGTGTGCCTAACAAAGGACAAATGAAAAGACACTGCCAGGTCCCATGGAAATGATCTCTTTCAAATCTGGTATCAAGCGGCAGCAAACACTATCATTCTGAGCATTCCACTCCTTTGCTGAACAATTATCCTGGTAATGCTGTCCAAACTGAGGCTTTTTTCCTCCTTGAAACTTCGAGATAATAAGTAGATAGCTCCATAGTACCTGCTGTATGTTTCAGAAGGGGTTCACCTTCTGTGCTTTAAGCAGAGGCACATGTTACATGTAGTTGTTGCCTTTGGTTGGGTAGTTATTTGTCCCTTGGGTTTCTGTTTGGCTCAGGTGAGGCTACTCTTCCCAAGCTTGACCATGAGTTGTCTGCAGGGGTGGAAACCTGTGGCTCTGCTTCAAGGCCCTGATCCTGCTCACCGCCCCACTACACCTGGACTGAAGCCAGTCTGACTTGGACTTGACTCGAAGGTTCAGTAGGTGCTTTTGATTGCTGACACCGTAAAGCTATGGACTCACTGCTGGTAAGATCTAGACAATGAGTCTCTTCTCTGGGAAGGTGGGTAAATGTGAGCAGATCCTCTTCTCTATGCCAACTGCCTTTGTAGCCAGTGAGCCCCATGGAGAGAGGCAGTGGATAGGCCCAAGGACATCTGTGACCATTGAATAGAGCACATTTACTAGACCAAGGGAGAACAGAATCTTTGCCCGAGCCCAGCCAGCTGTGTGTGGTCTAAGCATGGCCAGGATGGACCCTCCCTTTGGTAAGAAGTGTTGACTACTTCTTACTTGCCCAGCTCTGTGCTGTCAATCAGTCACTGTCATCTGTTTTATTGAGCTTACTTGAGCAAACATAGGTCCTCACAAAGACGTCACAATAGGCTACACCAATGGACACTAAGTCCCTGTACTTAGTAGCTTCAGGCTAGCAACCTTGGGCCAGGTGTTCCTGAGCCCCAGATTTGTGGGCCAGGTGTACTGGAGGGATTATGGGGTTAATAGAGGAACTTCCAGCATGTGGAACTTCTGCAGAGGGGTGTCTTCCAAGAGAAGCAGAGCGGTTTCCCCCATTAGGAATGGTTTGTGGCCAGGAATCTCTGAGCTGTCACATGTAATTATGCAACCTACTAATCAGCAGAGAACTCCATAGCATCCTGACTTGTGGAAGTCGGCATCTGTTCTAAAACCTGCCCTCAGAGCAGGAGCAGTGCCAAAAGCTGCAAAGACTGCTTAGCTGGGTACAAAAGATGCTGTCAACAGGCCACCTGGTTTGGGATGAATAAGCTATTTTTTAAAAAGTGGGATAGAAAAAATAATTGAATTATACCTAATGAATAAGCATCCACATTCTTTGAAAAGAAAAGGTAGAAAAGTTGTGTCTGTTAGAAATAAAGATATTTACTGCTTCAGTTTCCAGCAAGTGTTGCAAAATTCTTGACCCCCTGATCTGACTCAGGTAATAGTTTTTAAAAGTTGTGTCTTTGATATTGTGCATGGCGAGTGCAGTATACTTCTCAGGAACCGAGGCTCTATCCTCCCTTGTTAATATTTTTAATCACTCCTTTTTATAGCTAGCCAGGGGCCTGTGATGCACCGAGATTGACAGAGACACATGTTCATTCCTGCTGGGGTGAGGCTGCCCTGTGCCTCAGTGCGGTCACCGGCAGAAGAGTGAGCAGAAGACTGAGTCCTTTTGCCATCATCTGCGACACCTTTCCCAACTTTGGTATATAATATTTTGGTCTTTGGGTCTCTCACAACAAAAACACATATTTGTTGACAGCCTTGACTCAGGTTAAGGCCCTGACAGGGACTGGGAGACCACTGTGGTAAAGAGTATTGATGGAGCTCATATGCTGCTTGATGCGATAAAACATACCTGCATGGAAACTTTCTTCACAATACAAAGAACAAAGGGATTTCAAAGCCTCCCAAACGGAACTGCCATGGGTGGTTCATCCGATAAAAGGGATAGAGAATATGATCTCCAAGGGTTCAGAAGAGGGTGGACTTGGTATGCTGGGAAGGTCTTCAGACGTGGGAATTGAAGGGTTGCAATGTGGGGAGGAAGGAGGCATGCACATCTGAAGGCTGTGTTCTTCCCACCCACGAGGCTCCTTGGGAAAGTAGTATGAGAAATACTCAGTGATGCAGTTTCCAGCTTTGCAGCAATCACCAAAATAAGCCTACAGTAAAGCACTAAGGGCTTTCGTTCCTGGGCCTCATCCTGTAGTCACATCTTCCTTCCTGTTATCTTAAATGAGTCAGCAAGCATGGGGATGAGGTCATATCCCTTGATGATTTCGGTCAGTAAGAAGGGACCCGAATAGACTTTTCTGGTCTCTTGATTTGCAGAGAAGGGAGAGACCTGGACCAAGAATCATGCTGATGATCCCCTGGCATTGTGCTCTGCATAGCCACAGGCTGAGAAGAGCTGTGGTGTCCTGTCATGGGCACTGACAAGGCAGGGACTTGTGGGGAGCTCTGGCCTGGTTTGTGTTGACATGCCAGTTGCCTGAGTTTGTATGGGGACAGGGAGTCTGACAGCTCCACTGCCTCCACACCCCACAAGGGGCTTTGGGATCTTTTCAGAGGCTGCTGAGAGAGACTGGGCCGTGGGCTGACCTCTCCTAGATTTGGAAAATTGCCCAGCTTTTTTGTGTCTTTTTCTCATTGCCCGTCTTCTTGTTTCAAGACTTCTTGTTGTAAGAAGTCCACATCTTTTTACATCCCACTCCCAGGCACCCGACATTAACTAGACAAAGGTCTTTGACTTCTGCAAGCGGCAGGAGGAGAGGCTGTCTCTAAGGCTGTCTGCTACCAGCCCTGCGACTGTCCCAAAGTAGGGACTACACAGAAACCAAAACACAAATTCATATCCAGATACATAATTCTGACACAACAATTTCTGAATCAACCTCCTGGATTTTGTCCTGTAATTTCATGTACTCCATGTTTCTCTACATTCTTCATCATGCCAATCTAACAGATGATCAATTGATTGAATGACTGATTGGCAAATTGCTTACCAAGCTGCCATCTGAACAGACCAGAAGGCTCTTCCTGGGGCTTCTCCCTGAGGACCGAAACCAGGATCTCCTAGGAACGCCCCACTCCGCTCGCAGCCCTTTTCAGCGCTGTCTCTGTATTCCCATGCCTTGCAAATCTTGGTTTTGGGAGATGGGTGCTGGGGCCTTGTTGCTC
Source organism: Galeopterus variegatus (assembly GCF_000696425.1). Classification (NCBI taxonomy): domain Eukaryota; kingdom Metazoa; phylum Chordata; class Mammalia; order Dermoptera; family Cynocephalidae; genus Galeopterus; species Galeopterus variegatus. The sequence continues at coordinate 22,997 of NW_007727974.1, forward strand.
ACCATCACCACTTCCAGAAAATTATAACCCATTCCCTTGTTTACAAAACAAAAATAAAACCCAGTTCCATTATTGTCCCCACCACTGAGCAATACTACACTCACTCCCCGCTTGTCACTGTCTCTGCTTCCAGATCATGCTTTCTCTGTCATTGTAGACTTTAGCTCCTGGTTCATAGTCATACATGTCACCCTGATTCTTTCCAGGATCCCATGTGAATTTGGCATTCTGTATGGATGCTCGATTCAATACATGGGCCTTTCAACTCCTTGCCACTTTGAGCTAGAATGACCATTTTTTCCATGCATTCCTTGGCCACCAATGCTTACTAACATATTCTCTTTACCTACCGCTCCAACCACACCGTCTGGATTTCCTTACCAGCTTGCTTCACTCATCCCACCATCATTGTAGTTAGACCTCAGGAGTGTCTCCCACCTGCTGACTCCATTCTCTCTTCCCGTTACCTGCTCCAGTCTTCTCTCACCCTCTCCTCCATCTTTGATTCCAGAGCTCATCACTTGATTACTTTCTTGTATTGCCTTCAGCTCCTGTGGCCCTTTATCTCATCTATTTGGAAACACCCTTATACCAGAAGAACACAATGTTAGTGTTTCTCAGTTTTATAAGCACAGCTGAGTCCTGCTAGAGAAAATTCCAAAGTGGTAGCAAAGGCTGCATAACAAACACAGCCTCGTTTGGGCCCCTACTGTCTGTGATATCCTCTCATGTTTGAACAGTCAACTTCACCTGCTACTGTATCACAAAAATTATCCTTGCTGAAGTGACTAGGAGAGACTGTTGAATAATGCTGAAGTGACTAGGAGAGACTGTTGAATAAGTGACAACGACAATGCCATCCCAGCCCTTCCAACTCATGGAAGGAAGAGTTGCCCGATCTATAACAGAACAGACTCACGGCTTTCCAGTCCACCTCCACAGAGTCCTGGAGAAAGTTTATTGGTGTTTTCTTTTACATTCAAGCAAAGTATTTCAAACTATGTCAAGTTCAGAGGATGGCAGTGATTCCCAGTTACTTCTCTTATTGATTTAAATTGTCCCTGAGCTCTGTCCTGGGAAGCGTGGCAGACGTGGAGAAAGTTTATTGGTGTTTTCTTTTACATTCAAGCAAAGTATTTCAAACTATGTCAAGTCCAGAGGATGGCAGTGATTCCCAGTTACTTCTCTTATTGATTTAAATTGTCCCTGAGCTCTGTCCTGGGAAGCGTGGCAGACGTTTCTCCTGCTCAGCGATACTGTGTTCTCTCCTGCTGAGCTCACGGAGAATTGCATTCTTGTTCCCCCTTGAATTCAGGGGTGGTCGTGTGACTGTTACTGACCAACGGTTGTGGCCAGAGCACTATTACTGGTATGAGTCTTTCCAGATCTGCAACTCTTGTGCCATGATGCTCATGGAAACAGACATTGGGACAGAGCCCCTAACAGCAAGGGTCCTCAGTGAGTACGATGACAGAGCCCCTGCCAATGCTCATGAATAGAGAGTAAGAGCAAGAAATACATTTTTATTGTTCCTCTTAATTATTATTGTTTTTTTTTATTATGCAGCATAACTTAGCCTAATGTGACTAATTTAAAGGCTGTAGAAGTAGACCCTTGGGAAGCACCAAAGGCCATCTCTTGTCAATCCTGTGTCCCTTTCTGTTTCCAAAGACCCTTCGTGCTCCCCACTGTGTGCTCCTCCCCTAGGGTTTCCTCCTCTCCTTGTGTCTCTTCTCTAGCCTGAGATGTTAATCATTCTCTCTCCCATCTTTCATGGTGACAGTGACCTTTGAAGAAGGATGATATGGATCAGGTGATAGAAGAGAGTAAAATTAAGATCTAGACTCCAACTGTCAATCATAGGGATGCCCAGTCCAGGAGCTAGAGAGCTGTAGCATTGTACCCTGTCCCCCTCACTGGGGGCTGGCATCATGAGGCAGGACAGGAGCAGGGAGTGGCAGTGAGAACGAATGGCACCATTGCTGGAAATGCTGTGCACACACCTTCTCTCTGAGTGTTTCCACCGAGTCCTTGAAAAGGGCTTCTGTGGCCTCTCTCAGCCTCTGCTCTTATTTGCCCATCCTACGAAGGGAAGCTATTAGCCTAGGTAAATACTCCCTCTCCCGAGTGACTTGATCTCTGTACTCCCTGATTCAGTTCCTTTGCAAGGTAAATAACTATAAATATTAAAACATGTCAATAGTTTTATTAATAAATGACTTCTGGCTATCTAAGAGATTCTGTACTGTGAGCTTTTGGTGGGTCTCTGGTACATCCTTTTACATATTTCATATGGCTTAACCATTGTTGGCTGAAGGATGCATGGGATCTGTCTAGTGCATCGTAAATCACAGCGTTTAGATTCCTCAATATGCTGGCCATCCTGAGAGTTGAATAACGCTTTTTTTTCCTGGTATGAATTTTTTTTCATTTCATTTGTAGCTGATATAATACATATGACACAATGTTTATACCAATTGATCCTTAAATAAGAACTATGAGGGTACTTCAAAAAGTTCATGGAAAAATAGAATTAAGAATTAAGACGTAATATGAATCTTTCCATGAACTTTTTTTTTTAAGGTTAATGAAGCCCCTCATACGTTAACTTGGTCATTCCCCTGTGCATCTTAATGTTAGAATTTAAAACTTTCAGTCCCTAACTTCTCACCAAGATAAAGCTTAATAAATTCTCCTCACAAAGGAATTTTCAAAAATCCTGTGATGAAATGCATTTGTTTCTTATTTGCAGTTAACTCGATATGATTGTCATATTATTTTCCCAAAACTTCATATTGGTCTTATCAAGTTTTTAGGAATTATCTTATCAAGTTTACTCCAACAAAACTGAGAATTATAATTCTTAAAACCAAATCAATTATCTAGAAAGTGCATTCTGGAAAATCCAACTCAATATTGGTCTTTTTCTATTGAGTTTTGAATCTCATTCCAAAATAAGAGCTGCAAAGAACAAGAGTTTCAAAATTCTACAGAATGTGATTCTGTATTTTTCTTGTGGATTTCCCCCAGGGCCATCTGCAGTCTTGTAGCAAACACTCATAGCCCTGTGGTTTGACTTGAATGGGGAGCCTGATTCCAATGCCCTGGGCAACTCTGGCCACATGGAGCACAAAGAGATCTGATCTGACCTGAACTGTACATTGGCTGAGCTCAGTAGCAATGCTAAGAGCGATCTCAGACATCCACATTTCTCTAGGCAAAAGGAAACTCTTTAACCAGTGCTTTCACCGAGGAAACTGAAGCTGCATCTCTGTCTCCCCTTCTCTCTCTTGTTCCACTAGGTTACCCTTAACCTCCTCCCAGAAAAGAAGACTGAGCTGAGCAAAACTTACCATGATTGGGCTCATCTGAGGAGCATTTGACAACCAGCTCTGCTCTATGCAAGGGTACTTCAAAAAGCTCATGGAAAAATAGAATTAAAAGATAATATGAATCTTTCCATGAACTTTTTAAAGTACCCTGGTACTGACCACCCTAGCTGTTGACAAGGTGCAATGGGCAGCAGGTATCTGGAGAGGTGACTTGATCTGACTTATGCTATGAAGGCCACTCTGATGGCTGGGGAATAACCAGTGGACAGCAGCAAGAAGGATGCAGAGAAATCAACCAGGAGGCTATGGCAGTAGCCCAGGTGAGAGAGGGTGGTCACTTCACTCAGTGTGACAGTGAAGAACTTAAAGAGACTCAAGGTTAGCTTTGGAGATAAAAGGGCACCACCTCCATTGAATAGACTAAGTGGGGCATGAGGGGAAGTTAGGAATGAAATGTAGCTTGTAAGTTTTCAACCTGACCGACAAGGCAGATGGTACTGTCATTTACTGAGATGGGGGAACTCAGGCAAGAGATAGGTTTAAGGGGAAAGTAAGTGTTCTAGTTGGTCATAAATGATTTGTGAAGCTGACAATGACACTTTTAATAGAGAATCTAAATATGTCATTATCGGGCCGGCCCGGTGGCGCACTGGAGAGTGCGCTGCTTGGGAGCATGGCGGCGCTCCCGCCGAGGGTTCGGATCCCATGTGGAGACCGGTTCCTACTCACTGGCTGAGTGTGGTGCGGGCGCGACACCAAGGGTTGTGATCCCGTTACCGGTCAGTAAAAAAGACAATAAAAGGAAAAACAAACAAAAAAAACCCCCAAATATGTCATTATTTGGACACAATTGGAGCTCATAAGAAAGATCAGATCTAAAGTTCTGAAGACACTTTCAAATACATGAGACTTAAATCCTTGAGTGGCTGAGAAAGTGATGAGAGGGCTGGGACTATGTAATAGTTATTTATTTAAAATATCCTTTTAGTCTTTAATTACAGAAGGCATGATTTGTCTTAAAAATACTTATCAATAGAGATAAAATACATATTCTTTTGGCCACTCCTAAATCCCTGTCCTGTTTCCAAATTTATTCATCATAACCAGCATAATGTATAATACACCCTTTTATTTAGGGTCTACAGTTTAGACCTTTTAAAATGCATTACATATATCTATATGTACATTTAGATATACTTAAATAGCATATTTCTTTACAGCACTGTCTTTTATTTTCACTTAATGTATGTTTTAAGGATCTTCGCAGGTCAATATATATAGATTTAAAGTGTTTTGTTAAGCTGGTACTTGGTACTCCATAGAATTAACGTGCCATCTTTAGTTAACACTTCCCCATTGATGGATATTTAGGTTGTTCCCAATTCTGTGCTATTGCACTCTAACATCTAGAGATGGTGCTGAGGTCAGATAGAAGATGGAGGGCCACCACAGGGTCCTGACACAGAGGGAGTGACTGGAGAAGAGGGAAAAGAGGAATTTACAGAATTCTGGAAGCCGAGAGATGACAGTAGTTGGACAAAAGAAGGGGTCAAATATTATGAACACTGATGAAAAGTTAAAGAAGCTTAAGACCTAGAAATATCCACTGGAGTTGGGAATGTGCAGCTTATGGGTGACCTGTCAGGGCTGTTTCAATGGGACAGCAAGCATGGAAACCAGACAAGAATGGGTCAAAGAGTGAATAGGAGAGGAAGAAGTAGTCAGCAGTGTAGCCACCTTGTTTTCTATCAGAAAGGTGGCTGTAAAAATGAGCAGAAAAATAGGAGCATTAGCTGCAGGAGGAAGTAGAGTCGGGGGAGGGTTTTTTCCCTTTTTCTTTTGTCCTCCCTTCTTTTGTCTCCCTCCCTCCCTCCCTCC
>NW_007727974.1:29206-35873 GCF_000696425.1 Galeopterus variegatus
CTCCCTCCCTCCCTCCTTCCCTCCTTCCTTCCTTCCTTCCTTCCTTCCTTCCCTCCTTCCTTCTTTCTTTCCTTTCTTCCTTTTCTTGTTCTTTCTTGCAGTTGGGATATATCACCCTCTGTGTTGCATTGGTAAAGTCATGACCTCTCATTGTCTATTTCTGGGTTTCAAATCGGAATGATGATGGTATTGGCTGGCACCTAGTAGGTACTCTATAATAACGCTTGCATGAGTTTAGAAGGGAGGCACGCCTCTCTTACAGAGTTGTTTTCTAGTAGGAACATGTGTGAAGAGCCCCTAGAAGAGCATGTGGCACTCAGGCAGCCCTCGACACGTGTCGCTATGGCCAGTGACTGTCCTGGAACAGCAACGCTTCAGCAACTTTCCCTGTTCACCGCCCTGCCTGCATTTGACTCACAAACTGAAGGTACCAGGACACTGGACCTGAGGGCTTGAGGGAGTGCCTGACTTTCTCTGGTGGCTTTTCGCCAGAGGTTGTGAAATGCATTTGGAGGTGGCTCCAGCCACAGAATGGTGGCTCCTCCGGCCACTGTCCCATGGTTTGGTCACTACCTCTCCCCTCTACCTCTTGAAAGTATTTCTTCAGCAGCTATGTTAGCTTTGTAAAATCAGCAACAGGAATAATTAAAAAAAATAAATTTATTTCTGTAGGAAAGAAAGAGGATGTGGCTATTTAGGACTTTCATGAGATGCGCTTGGTGTAGCAGAAAGTGTGAGTGGAAATTTTCATTATAAAAAGTGACCAGGGTGAGGCCTCTGACCAGGGGACATACTGCAGAGAGGCTGAGCCCACCTTCCAGAGAGATTACAGTCACTTCACATGCCGGGCAGCGGAGGCTGTGAAATAGCGCTACGTGCCACTGGCGAGGTCTGACCACCGCGCACCCACTGCAGCTGCTCAGACATAAATCGTCTTTAAACACCCAGGACCTGCCTACCTCCCACTGCCATCTTTGGACCAATTTGTCAATTCCCACTCATTCCATGATCCTTTTCTGAGCCTTGATAATGCTTCTGGAGGGAACTGGGAACACTTTCGCCATTCATCACAAAATAATGCAACTTTCTGTACATTTATTACAGTATACATTATGACCGCACTATTAACTAAAAAAAAAAAAAAAGAAAAGAAAAGAAAAAAACTTTCACTTCTCTAAAGTTTTCCTTTATCTTTACCAAACAGATACCCAATATGACTGAGAATTTAATACCCTAAAGTTTAAGACCAGTTTGTAAACACAATCCCTGCAGGCTGCTATTGATCTTTTGCTATTTTAATGCATTTTTACTGACCGACATGTCCTGTGGTAAAGAATATTGCCTAAATTAGTTATCTGATTGGTTCTTTTGATTAATGATGGGCCTGTGCTTCATTACACATGACAACATGATCAGAATAATCACTATTGCTCTACGAGCCAGGCCTGGCATTTTTTATTCCTTCATTTTTAAAGTTCATTTATAAAATTATTTAATGTATACGTCCTAAGTTGTAATTTATTTACATGACACTTTTTTCGATGGGAACTGTTGTACTGTGTCACAAATGGCTAAGAAAACAAGGTAAACTAGATGTACAGATCAATGTCTCTTGGCTCAAGGGGAAAAAAAACATAATCAAGATTCAGGAGCTGACCTTGTACCAAAGTCCAACTTGTCACAGAACAAACACTGAGATTCTCAACAAATCACCAGGCACAGCAGGACGTGTTCTCAGGCAATCTCTTCTCCCCGTCACCTTCTTTCTGCCTGGAACTTTGAGCTCTTAGACCTCTCAACTTCCTTCCTGTTGTGCATAGAATAGTCCAGTGTGAGTTATTCCTGTGCCTGTCAGCCATCCTGCACTGATCAAATGGGCATTGCCTTCATATGCTAATTCAGCAAGAGGGTCTATTAGGGATTCAGAATACTCAAAAATCAGAATTTGGACCAAATCTGAATTAGAAAATTGTGTATGTTTTTAAGCAATGACATTGTATGAATTCTGGAGGAATGGAAAGATTAGTCTACTAAATTATTGGAGATACCACTTCTCAGGGTACCTGCTTTAATTTTGGTTTGGCTTGGTAAAAAATTAGTTGGGGAATCAATCGTAAGTTGTGAGTAAGTCTGGTATCTTTGGGACTGTTCATCAAAAAGATGGTGCTCTCTAAAATTTTTCTCTCTCTCATGTCCTGCTAATCCTCTGACAAAGACAAGGAAGAAAAGCTTCTGCCTTGCTCTTGTTTTTGAATTCTGGCATTTTATGAAATGCTAGAGCTCAGGTTAATATGGTTTCTAGGGAGCTAATGCTGGGCTCCCCAGAGTCAACCTGGAAGTCAGATTCCACCCTAATCCTTCCTACCAGGCCCCATCACTGTGATGCAACTTGGCAAAGCTTCTAGCTACCCCTCCCTCAGGAAAGTATCACTGCTCAACACCAGACAAGTCTCCGGTCATGCTAGATTGTATTTTTACTCCAAACAAAATATGATTGTCTCTCTGTTCTTGTCTTGCCTGCTCTTATCTTCTGTCATCTGCTCTCACCTCCTTTGAATTGACTCCATTTCTTTTGTAAGTGGCCTTGCCATCTGTCTCAAGTTTCTTTCTGCTCCTGACAGTTCCCTCCAGCATGGGTCTGATTGAATGTCCAGGGGTGCTTGCATCCTGTGGTTTTGTGTCGATGAGTGACTTTAATTATCAACTCCTAATCCAGTATCTAACACTGGACAAAATGTGTTAATAGTGCCAGAGCCAAATTAAATAGTGCCTCTCCTTTCATGCTTCAGAATTTGTTGCCATCTTGTTTACATGATGTTGATAGAGACCTTAGCATTCGCCACTGGACAAGGTGGCCACTTGCCAGCCTGCTGTTACTTGGGCAGAAAGTAGATGGGCAGGTTGGCTGAGTTGCAAAGAGCTGATATTATTACATGTTGGAGACTCTTCCAGGGTGGAAAGCTCACTGCTTCCCACAAACGGGCCTCCACTGTTGACCTCTCTCCTTTCTTAGTCTCTGAGTGATATGGACTCAACTCTGTCCAGCCATGCATGCAGGAAGCTCCTTTCTTATTAGGTGGGGCTTCAGTACTAAGCCCTGTTTTCTGTGATCTTTGTTCATTCCAGGCACCTTGGGCATGTTACCATGTTACAAAAAACATAGAGACCTAAAGCATCCCACAACACATAAAAAAAGTTTATAAGATCAGCCTCCTATACTCCATCTGAATTTCAAAGTAAATAGAAGACCCAGACATAGATTCCCAAGCAAAAGTACTTGAAATAAGTGAAGTGGATTTATGTGGTCCTTTTTTTCCTCCTGGACTTAATTAATGTTGTAAATAATGCCTCCTATCTTCTGCATAATGGTTTGCTTTGTTATGCTATTAAGAAGTTTCCTTACGTCAATTCAGATGGACAGTCAGCTTAGACATGAAATAGAACTTTGGTGAAAAGCCTACGACAGGAAACGACTTTGTATGTGCCTGAGCATGCACACATGTGTGCCTGTGGCCTTGGGAGCCTTTCTGGGGTGTAAGATAAGCAACAAAGTGAGATTATGTTGAATATGCAAGTTGTATGTTAATATGATTATATGACGGCTGGATTGCCCAACATAATCAATTGAAATATTCACCAACTTTGTGTTGAAATTGGAAGAAATTATTACCTTGAGGCTGCCAAACACATTTTGCAGCTTTGCATTTGCAATAATGAGTGTCTCACTTAGCATTTAAAAACATATTTTTGACTTTAATAAAGCAAGATGAGTCTATTAAAGAGATACTCACTAGAATGGAAGAAAGAGCCAACAAGCAAAGCCAACCACCCAGAAGAAAGGCACCTGGGCAGTGGAGGAGCCCATTTATCCCTTCCCTCCTCCCTTCCTTTCTTCCTTCTTCCTGAGAGGACTTGAGGCTGAGTTTTCCAAGGAAAAGCATCCAATTCCAAGCCATCCTTATTAATTTAGCAACCGAATTATTTGCCTTCACTCTCAAAACCCTACAAAATGATTTAGTCTCTTGATGTGATTTACTTGTGTTTTTAAACTCCACGCAACACCATCCAGATCACAGGGATGTAAATGTATCTTCTCTCTTCCTGAACAAGCACAGCTAAAACAAATAAAATCAAAGATGCATATTCCTTTGCTGTGGTTTTGCAAAATGTAAGTGATGGGAGGAAGGCAGCCGTCATTCGGCTCTGTTCTATTATTGACAACAGCAGAAGTAAAAATTAGAAAACAAATCCCCTTTTAAATGAAACGAAGTAAAAGGCCTCCCTCACTCAGAGGAAATACTAATTGGAACTACCTTGCTAATGCTGGCGAGTCACAGGAAGGAAACATTAAGTTATTATTTTTAATAATGTTTACAAGTATATCCAGCCATTTCCAGCCGGTGAAAGATGTCAGCCTTGGCCAAACGTGGCAGATCTACTTTTCACCAAAGATGCTGCTCGTCTTCTCCCTGATAGCAATCATTAATTTTATTTTTTAACCCAGTCTTCAAATGAAGACAGATGAGCTAGAGAGTTTTAAATGCAGCCTGCTTATGTTCAGAAAAATGGCTGTGAGACAGCAGATCACGGCATCGGAGCCGAGGCCAGTTACTGTTTGGGAAGGAAATAAAAACAAGCGAAAGATAACAGCAAAGCCCGGCCTCGGAGGAGCTCAGGGTGGAAGAGGGGGCACTTGTGTGGGGGGAGAAAGGCCTGTGTGCTGCTCTTTGGGTCTGAGTCATTTCTTAATTGCTTTGGAGGTGTAGAGATTCAATTATGGTTAAATACTCTTGATAATTTTAACATTACATTTTAATATTTATTTCTTATTCACAACCTTGTTAATGTCAAAGATCAAAATGCCTATTAGATATTACATCATTGATAGCATTGTGCCACGTCTTTAAAAAAAAACATTTTTCTCACCTGTATAATTTTAACTAAGCCATCTATGTAGTCAAATGTCAATTAGCCTTATTTGATTGCTATCATTAGATCAAAATGCCTATTAGATATTACATCATTGATAGCATTGTGCCACGTCTTTAAAAAAAACCATTTTTCTCACCTGTATAATTTTAACTAAGCCATCTATGTAGTCAAATGTCAATTAGCCTTATTTGATTGCTATCATCTTATTTTTAAGTCAGAGATTTTGGACTGGATCTCACAGTAAGCTGCTCTAGGAAGATTTCAAGATGCCCTCATCTTAGAGGGTGTTAAGGGAACTTCTTACTTGCATGCAGTAGATCATTTCACTTTCAGAGAAAACCAGATGGAAATGTGTGTGGTTCTATTTGGTGACTCATTTGTGGTGAGCACAAGGAAGAAGAGAAAGAAGAAGATAGGAGATACACTAGTGAGATGGAAGCACTTTTGGAAGGGTGAGGTTAAGATCTCTGAGAGTGTGCTCCTTCATAAAAGCAATGAGAACTGGCAAAAATTGTCAAAACCAACTTTTTTAGAACTCTGGGTATCAACCAAACAACAATCTGAGAAGCACTTATTCAAGAAAAACAGCTGTGTGTTGGTAAGGAATTCAAGCATAAAGGCATTTGAGTTTGCCACATTTTTATCCCCCCTCTCCCCAGCTTGTGGTCTTAAGCATAAGCCTCACAACCATAGAAAGTGTGAAAACCAACCATGTCACAGCCACTAGAGAGGCAGTGTGGATTCCAAGCTCCCGCCAAAGCCCCAAGAATTGTTACTATTTTAACTGTTAGGTAGATCCCTGGAAAAGCCCCACTCATAGGGCTTGTCCTTAATCTGACTCAAAGTTCCCTTGGTGGGAAGAGCCTTATCTCCAGAGCTTGTGCTAAAGACAGTCACCGGCAATCATTTAACATTACTGTGGTCTGAGGCAGCAATACCAATTGGAGCAATCAAGAAACTGGCCAAAACACTTAAAAGAAAAATCTGACAATGAGACGACCAGAGGAGGCTTTGAAAAGCTCTGACAGACCTTTAGGAATATACTGGAATTTTTCGAAATCACTTCTATTCAACATTGTACTAAGCGTTCTTTGTTTTCTTTACCAAGGAAATTAGGTAAGGAAAATAAATAAAAGGTATCCAGATCAAAAAGAAGTAAAATTATCTCTATTTATTTATTTTGTCTTTTTCGTGACTGGTAGGGGGATCGCAACCCTTGGTGTGGTGTCGCCTGCACCATGCTCAGCCAGTGAGTGCACCGGCCATTCCTATATAGGATCCGAACCCGCAGCAGGAGCATCACTGCGCTCCCAGCGCTGCACTCTCCCGAGTGCGCCACGGGGCTGGACCAAAATTATCTCTATTTAAATATGGCAAAATCTAGTCTGTAGAAAATCTTAATAGTTTTAATCTCCTATAAAATTGTTCAAACTAATAAACAAGTTCAGCGAGGCTGTAGGATCCAAAATCAATATACAAAATCAACTGTATGTTCATGCACCAACATTGAGCAATAAAAAAATGAAACAAAAAGAATTGAAAAACACTTAGGAATAAATGTAACAAGTAACTGAGAGACTTGGAATACTGAAAACTATAAAACATTATTGAAAGAAATTAATAAACATCTAAATAAATAGGAAGATATCACATAGTCATGGATAGAAATGCAGTTGAATTAGGCAATGGCTCTCAAACTGATCAATAGATTTGTGGTTTCTACCAAAAACCCAGC
>NW_007727974.1:36192-37319 GCF_000696425.1 Galeopterus variegatus
TGCACTCTCCCGAGCGAGCCACGGGGCTGGACCAAAATTATCTCTATTTAAATATGGCAAAATCTAGTATGTAGAAAATCTTAATAGTTTTAATCTCCTATAAAATTGTTCAAACTAATAAACAAGTTCAGCGAGGCTGTAGGATCCAAAATCAATATACAAAATCAACTGTATGTTCATGCACCAACATTGAGCAATAAAAAAATGAAACAAAAAGAATTGAAAAACACTTAGGAATAAATGTAACAAGTAACTGAGAGACTTGGAATACTGAAAACTATGAAACATTATTGAAAGAAATTAATAAACATCTAAATAAATAGGAAGATATCACATAGTCATGGATAGAAATGCAGTTGAATTAGGCAATGGCTCTCAAACTGATCAATAGATTTGTGGTTTCTACCAAAAACCCAGCTGCTATTTTTCAGAAACTGACAAGCTGATCTTAAAATTTATATGGAAATACAAGAGATCAGAATAGCCAAGACACTTTTGAAAAAGATTTTAATCCTCCTTAATTTCATAACCTAATACTGAGCTACAGTAATAAGTACAGTGTGGTAGTGACCTGAGGATAGACACATAGATAAATGTGATAGAATTGCAAGACAAGAAATAAACTCTTATATTTATTATTCATGATCAATTGATTTTTGACAAAGGTGTCAATACAATTCAGTGAGGAAAGAGTAGACTTTCCAACAAATGGTACTGGGATAAGTGTGTATCAGAATGCAAACGAATAAAGTTGAACCCTTACCTCACACCATACACAAAATTTTATTCAAAAAAGGATTAAGTCAGGAATGTAAGAGTTAAAATTATAAAACTGTTAGAAGAAAATGTAATAGATGTCCATGACTTTGGGTTAGGCAATGGTTTCTTAGATATGACACCAAAGCACGCACAAGCAACAGATGAAAAAAAAAATAGATAAATTGGACTTCAACCAAATTAAAAACTTCAAAAGACACCATCAAGAAACTGAAATGACAACCCACAGAATGGAAAAGAACTTTTCAAAATCATATACCTTATAAGGATCTTGTAGCTGGACTATATGAGTACTCTTAAAACTTAAGAACAAAAAGATAACTCAATTAAAAAAATGGGAAAAGCATTTA
>NW_007727974.1:37717-40213 GCF_000696425.1 Galeopterus variegatus
TCATTAGTCGTTAGGAAAATGTAAATCAAAACCACAGTGAGGTACCACTTCATACTCACCAGGATGTCTACAATTAAAGAGACAGATAATCACAAGTATTTGCAAGGCTGTGGAGAAATTGAAATCATTATACTTTGCTGATGAGATGGTAAACAGTTTGGAAGATCTTCACAAATTTAAACGGAAAGTTACCATATGACTTAGTAATTCTAGTCCTTGGTATATACCAAACAGAAATAAAAACAGATGTCCTCATAAAAATTTGTTTTCAAATACTCATAGAAACATTTTTTTTTTGGTAATAGCCAAAATGTAGAAACAGCCAAAATATCTATCAATTAACGAATAGGCAAATAAAATGTGGTATATCTATATAATGCAATGGCAAGAAAAAGGAATGAAATACTGATACATATGAGAGTACTTCAAAAAGTTCATAAAAAATATAATTAAAAGACAATACAAGTCTTTCCACGAACTTTTTGAAGTACCCTCATACTACAAATGGGTGAACCTTAAAAATATTATGCTAAGTGAAAGTAGCAAGTCACAAAAGATCAGATATTGTATATTCCATTTATATGTAATGTCCATAATAAACAAATCAACAGAGAAAACACAGATTAGTGTTTGCCAGGGGCTGCAGTAAGGGGGTGACCGCTAAAGGGTGGCGAGGTTCTTTGAGGTTGATGAAAAAGTTCTAAAATGAGATAGTGATGATGGTTACATAACTTGGCAAATATACTAAAAACCACTTAATTGTACACTTTATAAGGTGAATTTCGTGGTATGTTAATTATTGTATATCAATAAAGCTGTTATTTAATAAGTATTATGGTGAAGAGGGAAAAGACAATCTCCCAACTGTTTTGCTTTGTATTTCATTATCAGCCTTAGAGACAGTAAAGAAAAATCTAGAAATGATATAGTGTATCTGTGAGGGCTAAGAAGCCCAGCATTTTATGCTGTTGTCACTGTTCCTTTTATGGTATGGGGCACATTCCACCTTCACAGAGAGTGTCGCAGTTTATAAAAGCCAGGGATCCCTTGCTCTTTGCTCTCCTCCCCCAACACCTCACTCTCTGCACCTGCACAAGNCCAGGGATCCCTTGCTCTTTGCTCTCCTCCCCCAACACCTCACTCTCTGCACCTGCACAAGTTCTTGAAAATATGAGGACTTCAGTAAACAATAGGTGGATGAATAGGTTAACCAGCAAGTGAATGCAAATCCCGAAAGAGAATTGTGAAGTAGTGGTGGTGGTGGTGGTGGTGATGAAGATGATGATGGTGGTGGTGATAAGCAGTAGTAGTATTTTCTGGAGAGGCTAGCAAAATTAGCTTTGAAGGAACTCTCCAAAGATGAATTCTAGGAATCATTTCTGCAATGGATAAATTGCTGAGTTTAGTGTTAAGCTTCCCGAGGGTTCTACTGTCAAGTTCATCTCCTGTATGTGTGTCTATGGTTTTTCTGTTGTGGTTGCTTTGTTTTTATGCTTATTAACACTTTTCCAGGAGGTACATAAGAGTTGACAAAGAAGGTGAACACAAAAAGCAATTTTAAAATCATTCCCTAATCTTACTTCTCTTTGAGATTCATTTGTGTCCCTTACTTCCCTTAACATTAGTCTTTACATTTTGGAGGAAAGAGCTCAGGTGAGGACCATGGCTATCTTTCTGTGTCTCTGGGTTATGTCTGCCCTTGGCCACCAGCAAGGCCCCCTACTGTTGGTTAGTTTTCTGATTTACCATCTTAGTCTTTCCTGTCCTCTAATATTTGAGGAAGAGTTATGTTATTTCCAACAAGAGGCCCTTCTTCCCACATGCCTCACCTCAAAGCTTTTCCTCCTTTTCTCTCTCCACCTGCTTTCTTCCCCAGCCCCCCAACCCCCTATTGTCTTTGTCTATAAGTGAGAGAGTTAGAGGTGGCAGGAAGCCAGCACCCTTTTCTAAATGGAGAAATCAAGGCTTATCAAGATGTGTAGAGAAGAATTTTAAAAATGAAAGCAGGCATATGGCAGGGTAGCTGGAAAAAATGGTCTAAATTGGAGAAAAGATAAACTTTGTCCCAATTAACATTGCCAGTGGTAGTAATTTAATGACCTTCTGTGCTGTGTCTGTAGGAAATTCCTTACATTTCCCAGTTATAGAAATGATTGAAGCAGAACAGCAAAAATTAGTATAAAAAAGGACTACAGAGGTTAAACAGGTTGAGTTGTCTGGCCGCTCCCAAAACAGGTGAGAAATATGGCTCAGGAATGCCGCAAATTTGATCTTTGAGCAGGTTTATAGTTTTGCCATGTTTTTGTTTAAGAAGGGTTTCATTATGTATACCATTGAGATAAACTTTTGCATAGAAGATTTATTCAACAGGTTTATTCTTTTACCAGAGCTCATAGTATTTCTTTTTTCTTTTTTTTTGTCTTTTCGTCTTTTTCCGTGTCCGGCAACGGATCGCAACCCTCAGTGTTGCCCCCGTACCGGACCGAGGACCAGCAA
>NW_007727974.1:41239-42714 GCF_000696425.1 Galeopterus variegatus
CACCATGACTGCTGTTTTCTGAGGCCAGCATCAATAATTTGTCCCAGTAGCCATCTCCAATAGAGACTGGTAGCTCAGGTGAGACCCTTACCTGGACCAAGAGACCTTTAGTAGAGGAGAGCTTCCATCTGCTTAGGGAGAAGTACAGATGTTTCATCTTAGCAACACAGTTAAGCTCTTGTGCGTGATCCCAGCAGCCTGACAACTTCTGTAGCACTGACCTGCCCAGGTGTCCATTATGATTAATTTGCAGCATTTGCCATGATCATCACTCCTTCCTGGGTCATCACAGAAAATTTTCTCTAGTGTCACCAAACTTTTGCCTAGTTTCAGTATTACATCACTAGAAGATTTGCCTCCTTATAATCTCCATTGAACAGATACATGAATGAAATCCCAGCAGAGCTCTGACTGTTCCAATCATTAGGATAAAATGTGCTGGCAGTGGGACAAAATTGTAGTAGAAGTGGCTCTAGGCAATGATTCCAAAATGGGATAACTGTATTCTTCCTCTTCCTAGAGGACATCAATTCTGTAGGAGGAGACACTGCTTTCAGAAGGAAAGATTAGCAGTTGATTTTTTGGTCCAAATCCTTGGTGTGGGGGTGTAGGGTGTAGGGAGGGGAACTTGTGGCCAATGACTGTTCAAGACCCATTGAGCTGGCTCAACTTAAAATCTCATGTCTCATGTTCATCATAAGTCCTTTAACTGCTGACTGCCAGACCACCTTCTTTTCTTCTTCTGGAATCTTCTCCAACCACATTATTCCTCTCTTTGATTTGCATTTATTTTTCATAAGAAAAGAACTTGATGGGGTTGGTTTCCTCCTGACTGCCTCACAGTGGGTGTTGCTGTCCTGAGCTCTGCCTGTCCTTGGTTGTTGCACCTGGCTCTACAGTGTCCCTCTGTCTTTTGAACCTAGCAATGAGAACTGTGGCTGGCTCCACACACAGCTATGTCAAGGTGGCAAGGCAAGGGCAGCAAGGAGCTGTTGGGATCTCTTTCCTCAGGAGGCAGCTCAGTCCAGCTGTCCTCTAACAATTTCCCCATAGCTACTCTTGCTCTGTCCTGGCCATTTTCCACCCCGAAGGCAGAAAATCTTTTAAAAATGAGAATCTTATCATGTCAGTCTCCTGATTAAATCTATTAATGGCTTTCTGCTTCTCCTAGGACAAGGCTAAAAACCCTTAACGTGGCCAATCAGGTTCACAATCCTGGTCCAGCCTAGCCCTCCGGCTTTATCTCAAGCCACTCTCTCCTTATTCTCTATAGTCCAGAAATGCTGCCTTCTTTCTTCCCCAAATGTGTTGCACTCCTTCCCATCTCTGAGTCTCTGAGCCATCACAATTGCCATTCCCTCTTCTAATGTTTCCTCCCCCAATTCATCACCTGGCTTGTTCCTCAGGTGTTTGTTCAACTGTTACTTCCTCAGAGAAACTCTCTCCAGCAGCCCAGACTGGGTGCTGTACTCACA
>NW_007727974.1:43608-44074 GCF_000696425.1 Galeopterus variegatus
TTTTTGTTGTTCCCCATAAATTTTAAGATCAATATGTTCTGGGATTATGTCTTAACATTCTCGTCTCTGTGTATGGCATCTTGACCAAGGCTATTAGCTGACTGATGGCCAAATCCTGGACCTTGATCTCATTAACACTGTCCTCTGACCAGTTTCCCGTCGTCCTAAAAATACAGTAGTTCCTCCTTATCAGTGGTTTCACTTTCTGTGATTTTAGTTACCCTCAGTACTGTATAAAAGATATTTAGAGAGAGAGAAAGACCATATTTACATAACTTTTATTACAGTATATTGCTATAATTGTTATATTTTATTATTACTATTATTATAAATCACTATGCATAATTTACAAATTAAACTTTATCACAGGTATGTATGTATAGGAAAAAACATAGTATATGTAGGCTTTAGTATTATCTGCAGTTTCAGGCACCCACTGGGAGTCTCAGAATGTATTCCCTGCAGA
>NW_007727974.1:44486-47553 GCF_000696425.1 Galeopterus variegatus
ACTTTTGGTTGCCTAACCAACAGCTGTTCCCTATTTCTTTCCTACTGGCAGGGACCATGTTCATTTGGGTACTCAGTCCTGCAGCATGATTTTTAACAGGGTGAACTTATCCCAGCTTCAGAGGAAAACCCTGAGTAATAAAAACTAATAGTTCTCAAAGTGTGGTCTATGGTATCTCAGGGGTCACAGAGACCCTTAGAGGGAATCCTTGAGGTCAAAACTATTTTCATAATAATACTAAGACATTATTTGCTTTTTTCTGTGTTGATATTTGCTCTAATGATCAAAAAGCAATGCTTAGTAAAATTGCTGGTGCCTTAGTACAAATCAAGGCAGTGGCACCAAACTGTACTAACAGACAATATATTATTTACCACCATATACTCAGTAAAATACTATTACTACTACTACTTCAATTAATAATAATAAATAAGTTTTATTTCAGAATATCCTTGATGAAGCTGTAAAAATTATGATTTTTTAAAAAAATCTCAACTTTTGAGTATATGTCATTTTATTATTCTGAGTGGAGAATGGGAAGTGTGCATAAATCATTTCAGCTACTTGCCAAAATACAATGGACACAGACACTGACATCTCAAAAAAAAAAAAAAAAAAAAGCCCTTGAGTAATTGTTTGAGTTGTGAGCTGAAATACCTGGGTTTTCTCATGGAACATCATTTTTTCCTTACAGCATTCCTGACCAACTATGATTATTCAGACTGGAGTATTTGGCAGATATTTTCTCAAAAATGAACAAAGAAAAACAGCTAATAGTATTTGTTGCCAATGATGAAATTTAGCTTTCAAGCAAAATTACAATTCTTAGAAAAATTGTATTTACCATTCTGAGCTTAAGAGCTTCCCAATATTTTAAGAATGTTTTTATGACATCAGTGAAGATATTAATGAATGTGATTTTTCAGTGTTGTTTAACAAGGTGTGTCACCATTGAGAGACTTGCAGAATTGAATGAACCAGTGTTTTTCAGATGGCCAATGCATAATGTTGCAAAAACATGCCTGGACAAAGATCCATTCAGAGAGCAAGGTAGGTCAATGGATTTTAACGTAATGTAATATGAAAAATTTTTTGATATGGCTTTAGATTCCATACTGCACCTAATCTTTAAAAACCTACTACTTGGTGAGTTTTAGTGTAGTATCAAAAAGAATATCCATAATTATCCAAAGAGGATATTAAAATATCTCTCCCTTGTGCAATGACGTATCTGTGTGAGATCATATTTCTTCATGTAGTTCAACCAAATAAAAAAGCACAACAGATTAAATGCAAAAGCAAATATGAGAAATCAGCTGCTCTTAAACCAGGCGTTGAGGAGAGTTACAGGAATATAAAAGGATACCAGCCCTTTCACTTTTTTTTTCCATTTTGGAGAGCATAGATTTTTTTTTTTATAACTGTATGCTGTTTATATTAGTGTATGATGTGCTTATTTTTAAAAATTAATTAATCAATATTTTTAATTTCCTTGATTTTAATTTTTGATGGGGTAAGTATTGAGAGATATAATCTGCATAAACAAAAGCTTTATAACTTCTGATCAGGGCTAACCATTGTGGTTCTATTTCTCTAACTGGTGATTGCTTTAGCCATAGGCCTGTAATGAGATTTTGAAGGAATTCTACAGGGAGGAAAGATTACTTTTAAAGTGGCGCAGAAAGAAGGGATGGCCTCTTTTCCTCCACTGGCCATTACTGGGTTGGCATGTGACAGCCAGCATGATGTCAGCCTTCTTGCCTGACCATAGCTGACACATTGAAGGTAGTAAAGTAAAATAATGAAAATAACTTGGATCCTGGTCAGTATTGTAAAACTGTAAGATTAACCTGCTCTGGAGCTGTCTTGTCTGTAGACTTTTTGTTATTTGAAATAATAGGGTTCCCCTGTTGCTTAAGTTATTTGAGTGGGTTTTCCCTTCACTTACTAGCCAATTCTGATATCACAATTTGTCCCCAAACTTTAAACTTACAAAGTAACTCACAGCCAGGATAAAGAGTTGTTTTTTTTTTCTTTTGACTTTTTTCAGTACAGAGCTCACATTCCTATCAGCCTCAAAGATCATTAGTACTATATGCCCAATCTCTTGGTTTTATATTTTGCAGTTCATATGTGGGTATATGGTTTTTCTTCCTCATAGCCCTTCTTACCATCCAAACCAGCAGAAAAATAAATAGCCATATAAAAGAGGTGAATGTTATAGACAACAAAAAATTGCCGGGATCTGTGCTGCACTTTCCCCAAAGAGTCATTTCAGTCTATTAGGCACATAATGCATGTTTTAAAAAAGAACCCGTTGTAAATACATATTTGTTTAGATGGACTGCAGCACAACAGAGAATCTCCTGGGGAGAGGGGATGTATTTTACAACCTGCCAAAAAAAAAAAAAAAAAAAAGCCTGTGAAAGGTGAAATAAGGACAAGCAGAAAGGTATAGACCCCTCTCTCCCAGGGCTGAATTGGAAGTGCAGTCCCTTGACAGAGCTGTGCTGATTGGCCTGACTTCCAGACATCCTGGAAGGTGGCGGATCTGGCAGCCACTTGTCTCATTGATGTCCTGGAACCATTCAGGCTAAACATGGGATCCTAGGAGAGATATCCGAACAAGCATTTGAGTGGAGGCAGCTCCTGGCAATGCCCTTGAGACCCAGGAGGTAGCTGCTATCTCAGGTGAAGCTGGGATTGCTTTTCCTGATTGTGGGGGTGTGAGCAGAGAGAAGCACCCTAGCTCCTATGTGCTTGGTTCCAGTTGCCTCCATCAAACTCAGAGTAGCTCAAGACCTGCTTTCTGGGTCTGTATGTAATGTTCTTATGCCAGACTAGTGCTCATTATCACAGGTTTAAATAACAGCTACAGCCAGGACCCCTACTCTGCCTTAGAGTGGAAAATGCCAGGGGATGCAGCCTGAGCTTGACCATTAGTACCACTTAGGAGGAGAGAATTTTGAGAGAAAAGCGGGGTGCTTAGTTCTGGATTTCAGCCTGTCGGAAGTGTGGCTATCCTCTCCCATCTCCACTTTGTCATACCCTGTACTCCCTTCCTTCT
>NW_007727974.1:48948-50624 GCF_000696425.1 Galeopterus variegatus
GTATGTTGAACATGAATCCAATCATGAGAAAATATTAAAAAAACAAACAAACAGATTTTGGTATTTTCACAGGACAACTGGCTTGGATTATGCAAAAAAGCCATTGTATGGAAATAAGAAGAAAGAAAAAAAGGTGGGGGAACTGTTATAATTTACAGGAGACAAAAGAGACATGGTGACCAAATGCAGTGGAAGATCCTTGATTGGATCCTGAAAAAAAAAAGTCCACCAGGGTCATTTTTAGGACAAATGGGTTACCATAAATAGGGATTGCATGTTATTGCATGTTCCATAATATTACTGTATTGATATTGTCTTGGGTGTGACAGTGGTACTGAGTTAAATGTTGCATTTATGGAGCAGACAGGGCTGCATTTGATGGACATTTCTGAGTCACCAATAATGCTTATTGTTTTTCCTTATCTTCCTTTGATACTGATGATGAGAAATGAAGAAACGTAATATTGAGTTTACTTATCGCTCATAGTTATGTACTTTTGATGTTTTTTCTTAAACTATGTACAATCTACTTCTTAACCCAGCCACTAATTTTATTGACTATGATTTTATTTCCAAATGCTCTATCAGCTTGAGTCTTTTAAAAAAATCTGTGTATTCTGTTTTCAAAGTGTCATGTTTCCTTCCACCCCCACCTCAGGAGTTTAATCCTTCTTAAAAACTTCCATACTGTTAAAAATCATTTTAAACAAACTTACTTTATATGATGCCTTTNGTTTAAATAACAGCTACAGCCAGGACCCCTACTCTGCCTTAGAGTGGAAAATGCCAGGGGAAGCAGCCTGAGCTTGACCATTAGTACCACTTAGGAGGAGAGAATTTTGAGAGAAAAGCGGGGTGCTTAGTTCTGGATTTCAGCCTCTCGGAAGTGTGGCTATCCTCTCCCATCTCCACTTTGTCATACCCTGTACTCCCTTCCTTCTGGATTTTGCCAGGCCACATTAGCTTTTGGGTATGATTAGAATCCCTGTGAGAGGAATAAGTTAGGTGATGATGTGCATTTCCTGTGGCATCACATCAGGAGGAACATGATGTCAATTTGTCACATTGATTGGTAATGCTAAGGTGGTTGACCTGGTTAAAGCAGTGACCACCAAGTCTCTCCATTGCAGAAGTAACTTGTGCTTTTTAAAATTAGTGAATAATCTGTGAGCTGATACTTGGGCAGCATGTAAACATCCTATTCCCCAAAGATATTTTGACCAATGGTTTAAGAACAGTCCATGAGTGAGTCAACTATTACTTCTGTGTTTGCAAAATGGTGATCTTCTAATTCAATCATTACTTCTACAATTATTAGCTGGTGTTGATAAGTAATTAGGAATCTATCTAAACTCGTGAACTCTTTATCAGTCAGTACACTCTAATCCATTACCATCTTTTTTCTCTTTGGCACTCAAATTGTCTCAAATTTGGCCAGTAGGATCCCCTTCAGCTTTGAGTACCTCCTTGCTTTCTGTCATAAGCTGTTCCAAGGTCAGCTTGTCCCTTCCTGTCCCAGACTTAGACTCAGCCATTTCTCCAAGGATCCCTCATTCCTTTTAGTGGAGAATGGCATTTGGAAACCAAGATCTGGATACTGGGTGTGCTTATTACTCCTGTAGGGTCATTTCTTCTAGGTCATTCCGATTAACAGAACTAAAAAAGGTATTTTTTTT
>NW_007727974.1:51230-60443 GCF_000696425.1 Galeopterus variegatus
CCATCAAATGAGCAAGCTTCTGTCTCCTCTTCCCATGATGGCCTATGAATTTTTTCTGCAGAACTTTCCCTTTAACTGAGGATGCAGCTTTTTGAGATTCCTGTTTTGATGTAAGGACATGTTCCAGCTCCTCCCCACACTGGTCTAAGGCCTCATCTTCAGTCTCCACACAGCCTTTAAAACCTCAGCCCTGGGGCTGAATTGTGTCCCCCCAAAAAGAGATATGTTGAAATCCTACCATCAGTACCTCAAAATGTGACCTTATTTGGAAATAGGGTCTTTACAAAGTAAATCAAGTTAAAATGAGGTCATCAGGGCCGGCCCGGTGGCACACTGGAGAGTGCGCCACTCCCGCCGAGGGTTCGGATCCCATGTGGAGACCGGTTCCCGCTCGCTGGCTGAGCACGGTGCAGGCGCGACACCGAGGGTTGCGGTCCCGTTGCCGGTCAGTAAAAAAAGACAAAAAGGAAAAAAAATAAAAATAAAATGAGGTCATCAGCGTGGGCCCTAATCCAATACGATTGGTGTCCTTATAGAAAGGGAAAATTTGAATGTAGAGATAGACATGCACAAAAGGAGGTGTTAAAAACTTTAGAAAAATTGAATTTAACAGTTTAATTCAGCAAAACAAAGAAAAAATAATTAGAGAATCAAGCAGTCTCTAGAATCAGAGCAAATTCAAAGGGACTCTGCCGCTGCCTTGTGGTTGGTTCAGATGTATAGACAGAAAAAGGGAAGTGACCTACAGAAAACGGAAGTGACATATGGAAATATGTGGATGGGTTACAGCTGGATGCTTGCCTTACCTGAACAGGGTTTGAACAGCTGGCCACCTGTGAATGGTTCACATGTGGCTGCTGTGATTGGCTGAGACCCAGCTATTGTTACAGAACACACTTCTAAGTTAGGTTTTCAATTTGTTTACTAAGTTAGGTTGTGGTTCATTCCTAAGGGCTCAAGTGTGCAAGTATGGAGGCTTTCTCAGGCCAAACTTCAGTTTGATTTAACAGAGGACAATGTGAAAACACAAAGGGAGAACACCCCGTGGAGATGGAAGATAGAGTGATACGTTTACAAGCCAAAGGAACCCCGAGGCTACCAAAAGCTAGGAGAGAGGCTCTTCCTCGCACCTTTAGAGTGAATGTGGCCCTGCTGACAACCTTGTGCTTCCAACATCTGGCAATAAATTTCTGTTTATTTTTTTTTGTTTGTTTGTTTTTTCCTTTTTGTCTTTTTTTTCGTGACCGGCAACGGATCGCAATCCTCAGTGTCGCGCNGAGGTTTTACATCCTTTGCTTCTTCTGATGCCCAGGACTATCACTAGCCCAAGACAAATCTTATATGAATTTTGAGGAGATAGAGTTTCTGGATCCTGGAGACTGCAAATTCAAACCCCAAACAGTTTAGGCTAGGGTTTTAAATTCTCAGTTAAGCATTTAGAGCCATCAAATGAGCAAGCTTCTGTCTCCTCTTCCCATGATGGCCTATGAATTTTTTCTGCAGAACTTTCCCTTTAACTGAGGATGCAGCTTTTTGAGATTCCTGTTTTGATGTAAGGACATGTTCCAGCTCCTCCCCACACTGGTCTAAGGCCTCATCTTCAGTCTCCACACAGCCTTTAAAACCTCAGCCCTGGGGCTGAATTGTGTCCCCCCAAAAAGAGATATGTTGAAATCCTAACATCAGTACCTCAAAATGTGACCTTATTTGGAAATAGGGTCTTTACAAAGTAAATCAAGTTAAAATGAGGTCATCAGGGCCGGCCCAGTGGCACACTGGAGAGTGCGCCACTCCCGCCGAGGGTTCGGATCCCATGTGGAGACCGGTTCCCACTCGCTGGCTGAGCACGGTGCAGGCGCGACACCGAGGGTTGCGGTCCCGTTGCCAGTCAGTAAAAAAAGACAAAAAGGAAAAAAAATAAAAATAAAATGAGGTCATCAGCGTGGGCCCTAATCCAATATGATTGGTGTCCTTATAGAAAGGGAAAATTTGAATGTAGAGATAGACATGCACAAAAGGAGGTGTTAAAAACTTTAGAAAAATTGAATTTAACAGTTTAATTCAGCAAAACAAAGAAAAAATAATTAGAGAATCAAGCAGTCTCTAGAATCAGAGCAAATTCAAAGGGACTCTGCCACTGCCTTGTGGTTGGTTCAGATTTATAGACAGAAAAAGGGAAGTGACCTACAGAAAACAGAAGTGACATACAGAAACATATGGATTGGTTACAGCTGGATGTTTGCCTTATCTGAACAGGGTTTGAACAGCTGGCCACCTGTGAATGGTTCACTTGTGGCTGCTGTGATTGGCTGAGACCCAGCTATTGTTGTTACAGAACACACTTCTAAGTTAGGTTTTCAATTTGTTTACTAAGTTAGGTTGTGGTTCATTCCTAAGGGCTCAAGTGTGCAAGTATGGAGGCTTTCTCAGGCCAAACTTCAGTTTGATTTAACAGAAGACAATGTGAAAACACAAAGGGAGAACACCACGTGGAGATGGAAGATAGAGTGATGCGTTTACAAGCCAAAGGAACCCCGAGGCTACCAAAAGCTAGGAGAGAGGCTCTTCCTCGCACCTTTAGAGTGAATGTGGCCCTGCTGACAACCTTGTGCTTCCAACATCTGGCAATAAATTTCTGTTTATTTTTTTTTGTTTGTTTGTTTTTTCCTTTTTGTCTTTTTTTTCGTGACCGGCAACGGATCGCAATCCTCAGTGTCGCGCCCGTACCGGACCGGGACCGGCAACGGGATCGCAACCCTCCGTGTTGCGCCCGCACCTCGCTCAGCCAGTGAGTGGCCGGTCTGTACGTGGGATCCGAACCCTCGGCAGGAGTGCCACCTCGCTCCCAAGCGATGCACTGTAGCAGTGTGCCACCGGGCCGGCCCTAAATTTCTGTTGTTTTAAGCCACCCAGTCTGTGATACTCTGATATGGCAGTCCTGGGAAGCCAATATAGAAGATACCTCCCCAACTCTTTCTCCACACCCCAATGGCAGCCACAGCATCAGCACCCTGCCTACTACTTGTGTTTTTAGTTTCTTCACTTTTTACCCAAGAGGATTTCTTATCTTTAAGTCAGTGTATTAGTTCATTTCTGTTGCTTACAACATCACACATGGAACTGAATAATTTATAAGAAAATAAAATTTATTGCTTACAGTTGCAGAGGCTGGGAAGTCCAAAGTCCAGGGAATACATCTGGTGAGAGTCTTCTTTGGTGGTGGCTTTACAGCAATGTTGGGTCTCACATGGCAGAAAATGGTGGAGCAGGGAGACAGGGACTCTCATGTGCTCTCCTTTTAACGCCCTCAGAACCACACCAATGACCACCATTAAACTATCAACTTAATCATCTCTTCAATACCCCCCCTTTCAGTTACCATAAGAGGATTTCCTACCTTCAACAGTTACAGTGGAAATTAAGCTTCTAATATAAGGACTTTTGGGGACATAATTCAATCAATCCATAGCTCTCAGCTTTGCATTTTCAATATTTTTTGGTTGTTACACCTTACCAAGTGTTTCCCTGCATATGTCATGGGAGAGATTTCATGTTATCTTTGCTCTCCATCTGCTCTTGTTGTGACCTTTTGGGCTCTGAGAATGCAAAGGAAAATGAGCCATGAGCCAGACATTCCCAGAATGAAGAGGCAGTCCCCGAAAGAATGCCCAGGCCCAGCATGGCAGCAGAGGGAAAAAACAGAGCAGGCAGGGCTACATTTGAGTCACCAGTAATGCTTATTGTTCTTTCTTATCTTCCTTTTCTTAACATTTTTTAAGACCTGGCCCGTGGCTCACTCAGGAGAGTGCAGTGCTGATAACACCAAGGCCACAGGTTCGGATCCTATATAGGGATGTCCGGTTCGCTCACTGGCTGAGCGTGGTGCTGACAACACCAAGCCAAGGGTTGAGATCCCCCTTCCTGGTCATCTTTAAAAAAAAAATTATAAATTTATTTTTATTTTTAATTGAAACTCAATTGATTGCACATATCTGTCAGGTACAGTGTTAAATATCAATACCTGTGTGCAATATGTGATACTCAAATCCAGATATTTAGTATATTCAACATTATACAACATAATCAGTTTTTGTGGCCTTTTATGAATTTGTAGCTAACTCTCTCTCTCCCTCACCCTTTTCCACCTCTCCTGGCCTCAGTTCTATTCTCCCCTTTAGAAAGTTCAATGTATTATTATGATCACTGTATATTTCTTTCTTTCTTTTTTTATTTATTTGTTTATTATTTTATATCCCACTTATGAGTGAGGACATGTGGTATTTCTCTTTCTGTACCTGGCTAATTTCACTTAACATAATTTTCTCTAAGTTCATCCATTTTGCTGGGAATAGCAGAATTTCATTCCTTTTTATGGCAGAGTAGTTCTCTATTGTGTATATGTACCACTTTTCCTAATCCAATTGTCCGTTGACGGATGTTTAGGTTGGTTCCAATTCTTGGTTATTGTAAATACAACTGCAATAAACATGGGAATGCAGGTATCCCTTCCACATGATGATTTCCATTCCTTTAGGTATATACCCAGCAGTGGCATTACTGGATCATTAGCATTGGTATGTCTTCTTCCATCCCTTCACTATTAGTCTGTGTATGTCTTTACAGGTGAGGTGAGTCTCTTGAAGACAGCATATACTTGGGTCTAGCTTTTCAATCCAGTCAGTCAGTCTGTGTCTTTTGAGTGGGGAGTTTAATCCATTTACATTTAGGGTTGTTATTGAAAGGTATTGTCTTATCCTGGAATTGTATTGATTTTCACTTTGATATTTTAAATATCTTTTGTTTCTTTCTTCCCCTTTTATTGTTTGTCTCTGGTGTTTGTTGGTTTTGTGAGGTGGTCAGTTTCTTTCTCTTTCTTGTTTGCAATTTTTTTTGTTCTGCCAGTGTGTTTTTTCTTTCTCATGGTAGTGATTATCATTTTTTGGATTCCAGATGCAAGACTCCCTTGAGGATTTCTTAAAGGGCTGGTCATGTGGTGGCAAATTCCCACAGTTTTTGTTTTGTCTGGGAAATACACTATTTCTCCCTCATTTTGGAGGATATCCTTGCTGGGTATAATATTCTTGGTTGGCAGTTTTTTCTTTTAGTATTTTGAATATATCATCTCATTCTCTTCTGATCTGTAGTGTTTCTGATGAGAAGTTTGCTGTTAGTCTGATGGTGACTCCCTCATGGGCAATGTGACACTTTTCTCATGTTGGTTTTAGTATTCTCTCTTTCTGTCTTTGAGCTTTGCCAGTTTGACTGTAATGTGTCTCAGAGAGGACCTTTTTGAATTGAATCTGTTTGGGGATCTTTGAGCCTCCTGGATCTGAAGGCCCATGTCTCTCCCTATATGTGGGAAGTGTTCTGCTGTTATTTTGTTGAATATGTTTTCAATGCCTTTCCCTTTCTCCTCCCCTTCTGGAACACCCATGATTTGAATGTTTGTGTGCTTAAGGTTGTCTGCTAGCTCTCATAGCTTTTCTTCATTTTCTTAATTGATTTATTTTTTGTCCACTTGGCTTATTTCAAAAAGTATGTCTTCAAGGTCAGAAATTCATTCTTCTGTTTGCTCTAGACTGCTTCTTAAGCTCTTGGTTTTATTTTTTTATTTCATTGAATGAATCCTTCATTTCCAGGAGATCTGATACATTTTTTTCTTAAGGTATTACTCTCTTCATAAATTTCCTCCTTCATGTCCTGAATAGGTTCTCTCATTCTATTGTGTCATCTAACTGAGTCTTCTTGTATTTCATTGAGTTTCCTTGGGATTGTTGCTCAGAATTCCTTTTCAGTTATTTCAAGGGTTTCCTGCTCTATGGGGTCTGGTACTTGAGAATTATTTTATTCCTTTGGTGATGTCATATTTTCTTGTTTTTTCATATTTCTAGAATCTCTACACTGATGTTTGGTAATCTGGTAGAGCATGCCTCTTCTATTAGTCTGGAGTGAGCTTTGAGGAGAAAGACTGCCTCCTACAGAAGTGTTTTATATTGACCATTGAGTAGGGAGTTTTGGTATTGGTTCTGGATAGACACAATGCTGTAGTCTTGTATGGGTACTTTGACTGTATTCAATGAGCTGCATGTGAGTGCCTCCATGGTATAGGCACTAGAGCACTTAATGATTCCTTGCTGAGGTTAGTGACACTGTATTGGGTCATTGGGGATATAAGTAAGCTCACCAGTTCTTGGAAAAAGTGCCTGGGTGCCCTGTCACTCTTTCGCTGGGCGGGTGACCCTGGGGGACTTGTTAGCACCCCAGCTTGCATCCCGTTACCTTGATGGTTTTACTGGAGTGTACTGGAGCTCCTCAGTTAAAATGGGTGACTCTGTGTGGGGTTTCTCTTTCTTCTTTCCTACAGGCAAAGACTCCCTCTGGGTCCTTGCTTTCCCCAGTTGGGTGATGGGTTGGTGGTAGTTGGGAATTTTTTCCATAATCTATTTGGGTTTCCTGGGGTTCTGTGTGTGTCTCTCTTCTGATCAAGGCAGTTTCATGGGTTGTGCATGTTCCTTTGACCTCCAGGTACACTACTGCAGGATGTAGCATTATTCCCCCTGTGTTGGGCCATTGGGTCATGGTTGTACTCTCACTCACCTCTTTCCCTGGGCTCTGCTGGTGACCCTCCTTGTGTCAGTTCAGTTGAGTGGTTGGTGGGCCACCTGCACAGTGACAGTGGCTGCTACTGTGGTGGTAGTCGCTGCTGCTTTGGTGGCAGTCTGTCCTTGTGGCAGTGGTGGCTGTAGTGGTGTCTGTGGTGAACCACCTGCATGGCAGTGGTGTCAGTGGCAGTGGCAGGATGCCTGTGTGCTCCTGCTGGCTGTCAGCAGGGTCTGTCCATGGTTCCTGCATCCCTTATCTTCCTTTTAAAGATACTGATGATGAGAAATAAAGAAATGTACTTTCTAGTTTATTTATAGCTCATAGGTATACACTACTGATGTTTTATCTTAAGCTGTGTCTAATCTACTTCTTACTCCATAAACTAATTTTATTGACTATATTTTTTTATTTCCAGTTGCTCTATCAGTTTAGCTCTTTTTAAAAACCTATGTTTTCTGTTTTCCAAATGTCTTGTTTCCTTCCCATAAGTGCCATGATGAACCTTGCCCATGGGCAGGCCTTTGGCATGCTATGCTGTGCTTGGAAGTGGTCATGAATGCCAGGCTGACAAGGATGGGCAAGTAACATGAATGAGAAAAGCTGGCCAGGCATAGAACTCACCAATTATTTTGAAACCTTCAGACTTCATGACATATTTTATTGTTCTACTTTGATAACAACCTGGATATCACTTTCTTCTTAATTCTAGTCTAAGTAGAACTGTCATGCAGACTTAAAGCTCAATGGCAGCTGCCTCCCAGGCCTAGAGATTATGGTGAACTAGGGACTAAGGGCAGTTGTCACTTAGTACCAAGGGATTTTTTATGGAATATCATCAATTCTCTATATATCTTTCAAAATAAAGTAGCAATTCTGATTTTTGTGTGAAACCTCCTGATTTAAAAATGTTGGCACTTAGGAAGAATTAAAAAATACCAAAAAAATGCTTTCAGGTCAAACAAAATATGTCCATCTGCTTGTTTCAGTTTTCTAGATACAATTGCCCTTCCAAAATTACTTGTTTTATAACTTATATGCAATAGAAAACTATTCCATAAAACAACAGTTGATTTTTGCAGTTCTTTCTGAACACTTTTGTAACAATTTGCATATTTTCTGTGGCCAAAAAAAAAAAAAAAGCAAATTTAAAAAGGTGGCACTTTTCTTAGTCTTTTTATTTATTTTTTTAAATACAGAGAAGTATTTGATTCTAAAGGCATGTTTTCCTTAAAGGAAAATGATAAAGAATAAAATTAATTGGAAACAGACGTTGCTTGACCCCCAAGTTCTGGAAACAGACGGAATATTCAAAGTCAACACTGAAACTCCAAGTCGAATTTATTCTGTTGTTTTTCTTCCTTATCCCTCCCCAGAACATTTCATATTTTGTTAGCTTCTGTCAGAGAAATATCGCTTCATTTTCATCTGCCTCTTTGGGAGGGAGTATTAGCTAATCATGATTCTGAGGAAGCCACTGCAGAGAGATACAATTAGGAAGTGCCTGCTATTGACACACTGAGGGTTGCTTGGGCATTTTTTTCCTGAGTGATAGCAGGAGAAACAACTTGTCCCTGAATTTGAGGGACCAGAATTCCTCTAAGAAGACAGCTACTCCATTGAACCTTAACCGTGCTTGGGTTGTTTGTGTTCAGGGTCCAGGTCTGTCCACTTGTCACCTACTGCAGGAGCGAGGCGAAGGTACCAGTGGTAGCATAGGCAGGCTGTACTCTACCTGTTGTGGTTGTGCCCAGTTCATTCCTTATGGGTCAAAAGGAAACAGAAAGCTCCAGGTGGCCATCCACTTGACCCATCCATCCCCTAAGATGTAATATAGACAGAACTTGTCCCTCTTGATGTCTACTTTTGGGTAGTGCCTCCGATAAACTTTGTCTTTTATAATAGCCAAGTGTGGGTTCATTGATGAACGTGTTATGCCATTTTGGAATTTCTCTGTGCTTTCAGCCTGAGCTGCCTCTCGAGGCTGGGGGTTTCATAATTCCCTTCTTGCATTGAGTTTTTCACCATCAGTACTGAACACTTGGTGTCTCTTAGTACCTTTGCCCACAGCCTTCTTGCCTTTCTGGCCAGTGGCTTGCAGGATCTGCTACTCAGTAAAATGCTTGTGTGGGTGCTTGGTGTTGGAGAAGAGTTGTCTTTAAATATGTGCCTTCTTTTATATTCCCACTGACCTTCTATGTAGACTTCTTCAGGAGCTGTGGGCCTCTCTCTGGCTGTCATTGTGTTTACTTTCTCACAACATAATTCCCAAAGTGTAGCTGGAGTGATAGTTCCAAAACAAAAGCTGACCATGTCACAACCCCGATTAAAACCTTTTATGTGTCCATTATGTAGAGAACAAAAGCCAAAACACATAGCATAGCACTGAAAGGCTTTTATAATCTGTGTCTTGCCTGATTTACCAAACTTTCCTCCTGGTGTGATGCCTTCATCCAGACTACATTATATTGTTTTCTGTTCCCCAGGTATAGCTAGCATGTTGTACAACAGGTTTCAGTTCATTTTTTAAAAGAGACCTTTATGTACCTGATGGGGTTTGGGTGTGTTGTCCCCTCCAAAACTCATGTGGAAATTTGATCCTCAATGTGGCAG
>NW_007727974.1:60825-61810 GCF_000696425.1 Galeopterus variegatus
TGATGCCTTCATCCAGACTACATTATATTGTTTTCTGTTCCCCAGGTATAGCTAGCATGTTGTACAACAGGTTTCAGTTCATTTTTTAAAAGAGACCTTTATGTACCTGATGGGGTTTGGGTGTGTTGTCCCCTCCAAAACTCATGTTGAAATTTGATCCTCAATGTGGCAGTGTTGGAAACTGATTGAGTCATGGGGGCAGATCTCTCATGAATGGATTAATGCTCTCCCTGGGGGAGGGAGGATTAATGAATGAGTTCTCACTCTATTAGTTCCCGCAAGAGCTGGTTTAAAAAGACCCTGGCACTTCCTCTCTCTCTCTCTTGCTTCCTCTTGCCGTGTAATCTGCTTGTACCTGCTGGCTGCCTGCCCTGCTTTCTGCCATGAGTAGAAGCAGCCTGAGGCCTGTGCCAGATGCAGCTGCCCCAGAATGGTAAGCCAAATAAACCTCTTTCCCTTATAAATTACCCAGTTTCAGGTATTTCTGTCATAGTAACACAAAATGGACTAAAACAGTACCCAACAACATAGCTTCAAAACATATAAAGCAAGAAGTAATAGAAATACAGGGAGAATGGAATAAATCTTCAATTATATTGGTATTATTTGCCTGGTCTTTTCTCAAAACTCCATTTACTAAGAACACACAGATTATAAGAAAAATGAATAATGTTACAGAACACACAGATTAAAGAAAAACAAATAATGAGTAAGATTTGAATGTAATAGTAAGATTGACTATTTATGTGTGCGTATATATGCACACACTTCTACTGAGTAAATAGAAAACTCATTCTATTTACAAACACATGTAAAATATTTACAAAATTAACCATGCATTAATCCAGAAAGATTTCTATAAACTCCTCAAATAAGAAATCATACAGATCATAAAGACAGATCACATTAAAAATCTAGACATCTAGGGCCGGCCTGGTGGCACACTGCTATAGTGCGCCGCTTGGGAGTGTGGTGGCGCTCCCGC
>NW_007727974.1:62412-66904 GCF_000696425.1 Galeopterus variegatus
CGTTGCCGGTCCCAGTCCGGTACGGGGGCGACACTGAGGGTTGCGATCCATTGCAGGACACAGAAAAAGACAAAAAGGAAAAAAAAAAAAATCTAGACATCTAAAATAATCTTGAAGTTGAAAAAGAGATCAAAATAAAAATAATAAAATCATGATAAAAATGTGCTGCACAAATATTGTAAAATAACTAATGGGAACGATAAGAACCTTAAGTGTATATACTAAAAAACAAAAATAATTGAAGTTACATGAACAACACATGCAACTCAAGAAACTAGAAAAAGGACAATTCTATAAACCCATAGAAAGTAGGACAAAGCTGATGATAATAACAAATCCAAAATTAATGAAAGAGAAAAAATGCCTTTAATACATTGTGCTTTGTAAAGGCAAAAATGATCAGTACGGTCAAGAAAAAATAGTACGTATAAAGATAGATAGTAGATAGATAATATTAGAAATGTGGAAGAGAATATCACTTCAGATAATGAGGAGATTATAAAATTAAGTGAACATTATTACATTCTAAAATGTAGCAAAAATAGAAATTTTTCTAGTAGATACAAATCACCAAGATTGAGTCAAGTGAACAACCCGAAGAGACCAGAATTTGTGGAATAAATTTGTAAAAATAGTGAAAGATTTTTTCTAAAAATGGCACCAGATTTAGACCACTTACAGTTGTACTAAACTTTAAAAAAAGATAGATAATTCTTATATTGCAAAGCTTAGAAAAACATGAAAACCTTTCCAACTCATTCTATAGTGGTAATATTTTCCTTCCAGTAAAATAAGACAAAAGTAGCATAAGATTGAAAATTTTATGTATGAGCATGGATATAAAAACTCAATAAAATATATTCATGTGGCTGTTTACTAAAATGTGTTTGTATAAGAATGAAAGGATAGTTAGAACTGCAGAAATCTGTTACTGTAATTAATGAAATTCACAAATTAAAATGGAAATGTCATATGAAAAGGCACTAAATAAAATTAGCCTTTCATTTATGATTTTTAAAAGCTGTAGTAAGCTAAAAAAGGAAGAAAACTTCTTAACCCAATAAAAAGATTAAGAAATCCAAATTAATAATGTAAATCAAAAAGTATTTCATTGAAAGTCAAAAAACTAGACAAGATGCTCATTGAAGTCCCAGCCATTGAATATGGAAATTAAACTGAGTAGATAAATATTATGGTAAAAGAAACAAAACTATCACTCTTTTTAGCTATGTTTGTATACCAAACAAATCAAGATAAATTCCTTGAAAATATATTTGAAGGGAGTTGGATACAAGATAAACATACAAAAATAGCATTTCTAAACATCACAACAACTAGGAAATGCATTGTGGAAAATATCCTGTTTAATAGCAACAAAAAACATATAACATTTAGAAATAAAGCTAGCAGAATGTGCAAGGTTTCTAACAATGGAATGTATGAGTTTATAAAGGGCATAAAGGAAACTAGTTAAATAAAGAGGCCTCAGAGGTAATAAGACTCAACAATGCAAACATGTCAAATTTCCCCCAATTAATTATGCATTCGACAGCCAATGCTCTCCTACCTTGGACTGAGGACCACTTTCTCAAGAAGCAAAATCTGAGACCAGGACTTGCCTGCAGGTAGTTTGTTTTTAGGAAACTATCCAGCAGTGTCTGGAATGAAGGGCTGAGGGATGTGTCTGATATAACTAGCAACAAAACCTCAGTAAGAAATCTTAAAGAAATATGATAAGCTGATTCTAAAATCATAGAGAAGATATATTTCAAGAGAATCATGAACACAGTTTTACAAAAGAAGAAAAGTGAGGTGAGAGGACTAATTTCTCCATCAAATTTCCACACTTAATCTAAGAGTATAGCAATTAAAATCATGGGTCTTAAGAAAGAAAAAGATCAATGGAATAGACTAAAGAGGGAAGAAATAGAACCATGTAACTGAGAATTTAGTTTATGACATGGGTGGCACTTTGAGTTGGAGGGAAAAGAATGGATCAGTTAACCAGTGATGATGATATTTGCTTATTCATTTGGAAAATTAGACCTTTATTTCACAATATAGAAAATTTTGACATGGATTAAGGAGCTCATAAAAATTATTAAAAGAAAATGAACTTAGAGTGTAAGAAGTATTCCACGATAAGATACAAAGCCCAGATTACCTTTAGGAATAGGTTGACATATTTGACAAAGAAATCTGAACAAAAGACAAGTGATGGATTGGGAGAAATATGTGTAACATATTTAACAAACAAAGAATTACCACCTAAAATTTGTAAAACACTCTTAAAAATCAGTAAGAGAAATAAAAATAACTTCAAAATAGGCAAAGAAAATGATTAGGCAATTCAGAGAACAGAAAATACAAAATGGCCAATAGATATATTTTTAAACATTCAAAATTTCTAATAATCAGAGAAATCCAAATTAAAACAAGATTTTCTCTTTTCGTATATTAGAATAGTAAAATTTTAAAAGACTGATAAATCCTGAGCAGGCTAGAATACTAGAAAATATACCATGTTTTCTACCATTGGTGAAACATCGATATGCCCTTTTGAAAGTTTGATTTAGCAGAAGGAATCTGAATTTAAAATGTACACATCCTTCAAACAAGTAATTTTCATTCTACAAATCTAGTCTACAGAAACACTTCCACGAATGTTTGAAGATTTACCTACAAGATTGTACACCAAAGCCTTATTTGTATTGATGAAAAAATTAGAACCACCTTAAATATTTTATAATAAATGATGGCATGTCCATACTACAGAATACTAAACAACTGTTAAAGAGAATAATGTGTATTGGTTTTGAAAGATTTTTGAAATGAATTAAGTAAAAAAAATCAGGATAGATGATAATATGTATAATATATTCTCCTATATGTGAAAATCTAATTTTATTGATATAGATATTTATAGAAATGGTTAGAATAAATGAATGGGAAGATGCACATTTAATTGTTTTAGGGTGATTGCATCTGGGGAGAGGCATGAAAGTTGGGTTAGGGGTATATTTGGGGGCTTACACATTTATTCTGTATATTTCAGTGATCTTTGAATTTTTTACCATTTATGTTGATATATTGCTCGGGGAAAATTTAAAAACTAAAGATTTGCAATTTTATTACTAAATATCATTTCTTCCCATTTTCATTAAGTAAAAGCTGAACAAATATTTAAACATGTCAGTTTGGAGGGGCCCCTGATTATTGACTTGCTGAGTGCATCTGTGGGTCTCCCTCTGCCTACTCACATTGAGTGCCTCCACGTGGAGCAGGAGACAGGGAGGCAGGAGGCAGGAGGCATGAGGGCAGGCCAGAGCCCTGGGGGACACCTGGGCTTCTAAATCCACACACAGACACATAGGGACACATATGCTCACAGGACACGTACAGGACGATGATGTTTCTCATATGCTCAGCGCCCAAGTGGGGCAATGCAGAGAGGCACCACAGCGGAAAACATTTTTTTTGTTGACTCAGAAAAAGTGGAAGATCCCAGGGGTCATGTGTGGAGGAGGCACCACTGCTCCCTACCAAACCCCTCCAGCCCCCCTGTTAATACAATGTTGGCATAACCTTTGGAGTTATCCGTAGCATGCCCCCATAGGCTAGCTCGGAGCTTCTTCATAGGAATAGGGAGATCAGTGGCGGCACTTGGACCAACATCCTGGAGGAGCCTCCTGCTTCATGCTGACCCAGAGCTTTGAACCCTGTATCATCCACAGGGCCTCCAGCAGCTCAGGCTGGTGGCAGCTGAATGTGACCGGTCATTCTTTGCACCCTGTTTCATTGAAGGAGCTGAGATACATCTGCTCTCCAGAGCATTAAAGAACATATTTCATTTTCTGAAAGCTTTAAACATCGTCTGTCTTTTCCGTGGGTACAACAAACCTCCACATCCTTGCACTGGTACTTGAGGGCTGGATACTGTCAGGGACTGTATGAGAATCGTCCTTCCATTTTCTTCCGCAGCTTAGCAACCCGAACAGTCACACCTTGTAATGAGCCTGGCCAAGAGAATGAATGAAATCGTATTTCTGACCTTTGCACATATGAATCTTCTTCCAATTATGCTCTCCACTTGCTGAGCAACAAGAGACCTTTCTATTTCTTTCTCAGTATAAATAGAAATATACCTTGCTACACAGAAACTTCCTGCAAAAGCTCACTTATAAGGCATTTAGAATCTCTAGAATCTCCACATGGGCTTGGATGCATGAATTCTGCCCACTGCTGGCCCTGAACATTCAGGGGCATGGCACAATGTCATGGCTGAGGCAGGGGTCCTGGCGCCCTCGAGACAAGAGTTGCATCCAAGTGCTGCCACTTGCAGGCTCTGTGGCTCATGCAAATTACTTAGCTCTTCTGAACCTCTTATGACAATGGGGATACTAATTTCCAGTCTGCATGGTTGGCATTCAGATGACAGACCATGTTCTGAAGGTGCCAGCATTACCCAGCCCATTGAAGACCCAATAAGTGA
>NW_007727974.1:67766-87662 GCF_000696425.1 Galeopterus variegatus
TTGAAAGGAAATTTTAAAAGCGGAGATATGTTTCAATCCAGTGAACTTCCTCAGCTGGAGATCTCCAGGCTCTTAGGCACCCCAACAGATCAACAAAAAAACTGGCGTAATAAACCTTGTTCACTAGAACTATATGTTATTTCATATTATTATCATTCATATAGTATTCTATTTAAAATGGTCATTTTTGTTTCTAAAATGTGTTCTCACAAGGGAAGGCCAGAGTAGTGTTGCACTGAGGATAGGCAAGTCTCTTTCCACGGGGCATCTGTAAGTTTGCACCGAGATGCTGTGAGAACGTGCAATCAGGCAGAGAGGACTGCATCTCCTGAAAGGCCGCATGTGGGGCTCCGGGAAGATAGGAGACTTTCCTGTGTCTTATAGAAGAAGCTGAGATATTTGCTTCATTTCTTTGATGATGTTACAGAATTTTTTTTTTTCTGCAGCATCTTTTGAGCACAGTAGTAGACTCAATAAATTCAACTTCTGTCACCTTTCTGTTTAGTGTTCTAAATGTGAATTAGTCATTCTTCTCTGATTATCTGAGTCTTTCTGACACTTAAAAACTCCATGATTCTTCTCTGACATCTCTTCCCACAACTATTTCTCTCTGTTCTGCTTTAGACAACATTTCCTATGTTTAAAATCCATTTGGTAGGTGTGGTCTTAGGGGCATTTTTCATACAGAAAATAAAAGCTTCCCCAAGCTTGCCTAAGTAAGAATAGGGATTAGCTGGAAGGTTATAGAGGTACTTCCCAGGAAACTTGGGTGGAAAATGTGCCTGGGAAGCAGGAGGGACTGGAAACAGGAATTGGGGTGGTCCAGTCAGGAAGAACAGCCACCTGTTCTCTGAGGCCCTCTGTCTACACATTTGAATTCTTTGTCTTTGTCTCTGTTTCTCTCTGTCTTTTTGTCTCTCTGTGTCTCGATTTCTCTGTCTCTTTCTTATCCTACCCTCCTCTGCTTTCTCAAGGCCGAATCCAGCCCTGACCCTGCTTATCCTTACAAGTGGGAGCCATAGAGACATGACTTAGGCATTCTATGTTCCACGTTCATGTCCCCAAGGAAAAGAATCTAAATAGTCCAACCTGTCCTCTGGAGTGATCCTCACTGGGTCAGACAAAGAGTGAAGATGCAGTCCTGTTTCTCCAACTGTTAAAATTTCCTCGAGGGTGGAAACCAGTCTTTCCACATAGCCTAGCACCCCAGTAGCTACTTTGCAATACTGATTGATTGATTGATCGATTGATTATAATATACTGTATATTGGGCTTGAAAATTTCTACAGTGTGAGCGTAGTTTTCAAATTGTCACTTGTCTCCTCTAAGAATAAATGTCAGATGATCCAAGCTGAATGGAGTGTCGGATTCATTTATTTTAATTTCTGTAGACCTTCTGGGTGAAAGACAGGCTCATAAAATATGTGTATGAGCTGAAAAACTTGGGGTACTTGCAAGGATGAAATGCACAGTGTAATTTAACAACATTACATATAGCATTCAGGCTCTTGGTGGGATGCAATGGGCACCAAGCTGCTGTGTGTTTTGGTGTCTTAGTAATTGCAGGCCCTTTAAGAGATACTATTTCTTCCCCAGGTAAGATACTGAGACAGGGAGAGAAAATGAGTGGTCTTTCTTAATCATCAAAAGTGACCACATGTTTTCAACCTGACCATTTCTTTTCCTCCCTGGCCCATCTGAGCTTTGTAGAGAAAGATAGAAAATGCAAGAGGAGAGAACCAAGGAAAGGCAGAGAAGGAAGAATGGGTCTGAGAAGCATCTTCAAAGGGATGGATTTACCACCACCTGTTTCAGTACTGGGAGACCGTGTGCATTCAGACATCCAGATGAGCCACAGCCCTGCTCTGCTTGGGTCCATACCTTCATGTCACCTAACCTAATGTTTCCATAGTCCCTGCTCAACTCAAACAGTGGCCCAGGTAAGTGCAATCTGGCCATGGAGGCATCTAATGGCTTGTTAGATTAATGATGTGCTTGCTTTCCCTTTGGAAACCCCACAGGAAATATCTGCAGATTTAATTTTCAGTTAAAAGTGGAAGTGTGGGTTTGAATCTTGTATCAGGTATCATCCTCTTCCTGCTCAGCATATCTTTGGAAAGGTCAACTCTGGGAAAGATTGGAGTGTCGGAATCTTCTCCCTGGTGCTGTATAAAGACTTCTGACCTTTCAATGGTCCTAATTCCTTCTCTTTCTTTCCTCTTAATGTTACCCTCTCCCCTTTTTTTCAGCACTATTATTTATTGAAGTGCAAAAGGTCTTGTGTTCACACACACGTATATATTCTAAATTTTAAAAAAACAAATGACTTATCAAAAATGGCACATGTGAGCACTCAAAACTGTCAACGTCATCAAAAACAAAGAAAGTCGTAGAAACCGTTGCAGCTAAGAGCCTAAGGAGACATGACAACTAAATGTAATGTGCTATCTATTTATTGAAGTGCAAAAGGTCTTGTGTTCACACACACGTATATATTCTAAATTTTAAAAAACAAATGACTTATCAAAAATGGCACATGTGAGCACTCAAAACTGTCAACATCATCAAAAACAAAGAAAGTCGTAGAAACCGTTGCAGCTAAGAGCCTAAGGAGACATGACAACTAAATGTAATGTGCTATCCTTGTTGAAATCTTTGAAGAGAAAAAGGACATTAGCTAAAAACTAAGAAAATCTGAATAAAGGATGGACTTTAATTAACGATAGTGTATCAGTATTGGTTCATTAATTGTAACAAATGTACTATACTAATTAAAAATGTTAATAATAGGGAAAACTAGGCATGGGACTTTGTACTATCTTCTCACTTGTTCTTTAAATCTGAAACTGTTCTAAAAAATAAAGTCAATTTAAAAAATGGAAAACAAAACAAAAAAATGGTGCACGTGGAAGCCTCTATTCAGCTGGACCATCACAAAATATCACCCTGGACACTGCGGCTGAAATGGCCAAGTTGCGGCGGGGAAGGGCCTGATGAGTTTAGTCCTTCTTGGTAACCAGGAGGTAACCAAGCAATGAGCTGATTGCACAAACTCATTTCAAGTCTTGCTTGAAAAGCTAGAAATTACCCATTGATGATGATTCCATATGGTTGGTTTCTTTAACCTGTTAAATTCCAGAGAGAAAACAAGGCAAAAATGATGCCCAAAAGGAAGAAACTCTAGGACTCACTGGAGAGGGGGCAGTTTGCACCAAAGGGGTGGGTCATGTCACTGGAAATGCACGATGCTGCTGCAGATGTTAGTGATTGATTTGGAGCCCGTTTTACAGCCAGTGTCAGGCAGATAGTTCAGATGGGTTTGGGTGGCCTGAAGCATCTGAACTATCCAATCTAATTTTATGCAATTGGGATATTGAAGAGGGTGGCAAAGAAAGTTTCGTTTATTTATTGTTTTTGAGTGTTGTATTTGAATACCTTATCGACCAGAAGAAATGAATAAATTTCATTTGCGATTCCTTCAACCTCTCCCAAATTGAGTCTCCATTCTGGCTCTGCCAGGCCATCCCACACAACCATGCCGGTCAACTCCTTGGAAGTATGCTTCTGAACTTCTCCCTTCTGTGTCTTTTCTCTCTCATTGACATTCTAGCCCTTGAAACAAGGTCTTGGCTCCTTTCTCATTTCAGGATTTCGTTTTGGGGGAGCTGAAACACCTGTCCGCTGATCGCCTGCCACTCCGCATCTGGGCCTGGCTGACAGGCTTGTCTGCTTTGACTAATGATGTGATTGATGGACAAAATAAGGAAGAACATACAAAAAAACATTTCTGTCTGGTCTGGTGTGTCAGCAAGCCTTCATCAAGTGGCTGCTGAAGGTATATTTTGCTGCATGCCTCATTACACAGTAATGGCATTCCCAGGCAAAGCTGTTTCTTTTCATGACACAAGACAGCAGGCAGCTTTATGGGCGCTGGGCCCACCGAGCCCGGAGGAAGGAGAGGCGCACTAAAGAGCGGTCATTTCCAAAAGTGCCTCAAGTTGCTTTTTTGTTGTCATGAATTTAATATGAATCAACACAATATGAAATGGGCATGAGGGATTTTAGTGACTAGTGATTTTTTAAGACTGCTGTCTAAACAGCCATCAAGGAAGAAAGGGGAGGGTAAAACCACAACATTTTCTTTCTCCAAACCTGTTGCAAAAAGGAGTCATCTGTCAATTTTATTGCATTAAAAAAGTACACAGAAGCATATAGTCCAAACAAATGTCTTCTTTCAGGCTAAACATGTGGGAAATGCCACATAGCTGATGCCAGAATCATCTCACTCAGCAAAGTGAGTATTCATAACCCCTATTCCAGTGGCCTGCTGTGGATGGGGTGACACATATGTGAATTACAAATGCTACACTGTTTTCTCCTTGTGCATATAATAACGATCTGAACATCAGCTCTGGCTGGAACAACAGGGAAGCAAAGAATTGCTTCATTCAGCTAACAAGATACCCATGAGTTACAATCCAAAGCTGGAGGATGAAAAGGAATCATGATTAAAAATAAGATGGAGAGTAGGTAAATACTTGACTTGATTTTGTTTTCCTTCTCTTTCTTCATTAAGGGACAGTTGAAAGGGAGAACTTTGAGTCTGGTTAGAGTCTCTACTTCATTTTTTTTGCAAAGTATTTTAGCTCTCCTTGATATTATTTCTTTTTCTTTTTTTTTTTTTCGTGGCAAATTTTCTTTGCCAAGGTATTTTATTACACATGTTCCTCTCTTTTCTTTAACATGTTGGACTGTCTCCAAAGAGAAATGCTTAAAATGAAGTTTCATTTTAAAAACACTTTTTATTCTTTTTTGCTAACATGATGAGTCTTTAGTGGTGGGTTCTTGTGAATAATATGTGATTTTAATGAGTTGTGATTAGACAAAACTCTCTTCCTGTAATAAATACTAGATAATAAATTAGAAAATGTTTGTGAGATCTTTATTCCTATTTAAAAAAAGAGAAAGACATAAATGCAGAATCTAGTTTTGATAAATGTGAGATAATCTCAATATGCATTTAATTCCCCACATTTGTGTGGCACCAACCAATGCAAACTGGCCGTGGTGATGATGGCCATGTCCCCACCAGGGTAATTAATAGCCGGGATCCTATGAGTGGAGACATTAACGCAGGACGGAGGTACACAAGCTTAGAAACAAACAGGTTATCAAAACCAGTCAGATGACTTCCTGAAAGTACGGTAATGAGTATAAAGGAAATGAAGGAGGAAAGGGTGTTCTGTTTTTTTGGTTGAACAAAGGCAAAGCAGATGTCAACAGCTTTTGTTAATTTCCCACATCTGTTCATGTTGTTCATTGGATTTCGATATCAACATAACGGACTATGGAACAAAAGGACCACGGAATTCTGTGGATCCAAAAAGTTAAAGCACAGGGAAGCGCCCAACAGCAGCAGTCAGAGAGCAGGGTTAGCTGGAATGAGCGCCAAGTTTGCTTGGCACACCTGCCAATGCCTGGAACTTAGCCATTTGGAATTGGCAAGCAGGTGGTTCTTATAGTGGTGGAGGCCATTGTATCAGGTGGACTTTTTCTGTTGTTGTGCTTCACTAACCTTGGAGTGGAGGCCTGGTGGAGCGCCAAGTTTGCTTGGCACACCTGCCAATGCCTGGAACTTAGCCATTTGGAATTGGCAATCAGGTGGTTCTTATAGTGGTGGAGGCCATTGTATCAGGTGGACTTTTTCTGTTGTTGTGCTTCACTAACCTTGGAGTGGAGGCCTGGTTCTAGGGGACACTGTGTCCTCCCACTTCCTGCACTTTGGGCCTGAGGACCATTAGCAAGCCACAGGTTTTCTATAAACCACCACCTTGCACTGTCTTCTTGGCCTGGCAGCTTGTTTTGCTGCCACCTTCTTTTTTTTATTTTATTTTATTTTATTTTTTTTTCCATTAAATTTTTATTTTGTCAATATACACTGTATATGATTATTATGGCCCATCACCGACACCTCCCTCCCTCCTCCCTCTCTCCCCTCCCCCCCAAGAATGTCCTTTCCGTTTGCTTGTTGTAACAACTTCAAAAAAGTATAGTTGTATTTAAAGAATTAAATTATACCCAAAGTGATATACAAATTTAATGCAATCCCCATCAAAATTCCTATGACATTTCTCACAGAAATGGAAAGAACTATACAGTTATTTATCTGGAATAACAAAAGACCACGAATAGCCAAAGCAACGCTGAGCAAAAAAAATAAAGCTGGAGGTATTACTCTACCTGACTTTAAACTATACTACAAAGCTATAATAACCAAAACAGCATGGTATTGGTATAATAACAGAGACTCTGATCAATGGAATAGAATAGAGCACCCAGAAATTAACCCACGCACTTACTGCCATTTGATCTTTGACAAAGGCATCAAGTCTATTCACTGGGGTCGGGACTCCCTCTTCAGCAAAGGGTGCTGGGATAACTGGTTATCCATTTGCAGGAGATTGAAACTAGACCCACATCTCTCACCATGTACTAAAATCAACTCAAAATGGATCAAGGATTTAAATATACACCCTGCAACAATAAAACTTATTAAAGAAAACATAGGAGAAACCCTTCAGCAAATAGGGCTGGGCACAGACTTCATGAATATGACCCCAAAAGCATGGGCAACCAAAGGAAAAATAAACAAATGGGACTATATCAAACTGAAAAGTTTCTGCACAGCA
Source organism: Galeopterus variegatus (assembly GCF_000696425.1). Taxonomy (NCBI): domain Eukaryota; kingdom Metazoa; phylum Chordata; class Mammalia; order Dermoptera; family Cynocephalidae; genus Galeopterus; species Galeopterus variegatus. Next base: position 74,456 of record NW_007727974.1, read on the forward strand.
AAAGAAACAATTAACAGAGCTAAAAGACAGCCAACAGAGTGGGAGAAAATATTTGCAAAATACACATCTGACAAAGGACTAATATCCAGAATATATAAAGAACTCAAACAACTTTACAAGAAAAAAACAAGCAACCCAATCAAAAAATGCTGCCACCTTCTTGATTGACAATTTCAAAGCTAAGCAGTGAGATAATGTAACCTAGATATCCCCTCCCGCTGCTTGGACCAAAAGGCCTCCTCTTCTCCTGGACACCTGGGATCTTTATTCTTGCCCTGACTTTCCATTTTAAACTCCATAACCTTTTCAAAACCCCAAGAGCAGACAGCAGGTGGGGCGTGGGCTCCGTGTGAGGGCCTCTTGGGCGTCAAGGCTGCAATCTATCCACTCTCCAGCGAGGTCGTTTGTTTCAGAGCTAGTGGCTGCAGGAACCACTGGGGAGCAAGATCATTTAGCAGCAAAAATATTCTTTCTCAGCAAATTGTTCGAAGCCAGGGGGAAGAAGCTTCCAGGTGGGTGATGCTGAGCACAGGAGGGGAAGGGGGAGGAAACCCTAACCTCGGGTTATTTTCTTTAATCTTATAGGAACCAGCCACCCGTTCACAGGCTGCTCTATATATTACAGCATATATTTTTTCTTTTCCTAATCAGGTTTGTGTATCTTTCTTGATTGATTTTCTTTCACAAAACTCTTAATATTTTTCCAGATGCCTCCTACCTTTTGTCCTTCCGACTGCCATTCACTCAAGAAAGGCTCTTTGGAAAACGTCAGACTAGAAGCATGTCTGTTTTCTACTTCAGTCTCTGGTTCCCTTCAACCATCTTAACTTGTTTTATCTTATTCATATTATTTTAATTGAAGTGATGGCATTATTCAATTTGGCAAAACAAATCTCCCAAATCCTCTTGGCTCTTGTCTTTATAATACAAAAAATGTTATTTGATTAATCTATGATTTCCAAGGTTAATATTAGTACTATTTGTTTAATCTGTGGAATTGATCTGGTAAATTTTTTTAGTGAAAGGACTCTTCAGTTGTGGTTGGGAGATGGAATTCTATAGTATTCCAGAGAGGCTGCCATCCAGGGCCAGGCAGCTTCCTGGAGACTCTATCTCTGCTCCGGGCAAAGGTAGGTACAGTATTGGCTTCCTGCTCCCTGAAGTGCAGGGCCTGGGGACTCTGAAATCTGCTCCCAGATACTTGGCACACTCTGCAAGGCAGGATGACTTTGGGGGAGGAAAGTTCTCCACCTGAACCTGCAAGTTGGAGGGATCTGTCGGGAGAGATGTAGTGCACTCATTGCCATTAAAATCTGGGTTGGGTGCGGGCCAACCCTGTGGCTCACTCGGGAGAGTGTGGCGCTCAGAGCGCTGGAGGGATCTGTCGGGAGAGATGTAGTGCACTCATTGCCATTAAAATCTGGGTTGGGTGCGTGCCAACCCTGTGGCTCACTCGGGAGAGTGTGGCGCTCAGAGCGTCTCACTCGGGAGAGTGTGGCGCTCAGAGCGCGGCGGCACTGGGAGTTCTACAGCCGCAGGTTTGGATCCTATATAGGGATGGCCGGTGCGCTCACTGGTTGAGCACAGGGCAACACAACACCAAGGGTTGTGATCCGCTTACCTTTCACAAAACCAACAAAACTCTGGGTTGGGTGGGAGCACTCAGGGTGCAGAGAAGGCATTTTTAGGCTTGGACAGTTTCAGGCCCCTTTTGTGATCCTCTTAGCAGACTGGCCCACTGCCATCTGACAGGCGCTTCAGTGGCCAGCTCTGCAGGGGTCCCCCCTGACTTCATACAGGTGCAACCAGCATCACCTCACAACTGCGTTGGTCTCTAACCTCTTCCCCAAGGATTCCCTGTTTATTCCAAGTTGTGGAATGCCTTAAGAATCACTCAATGTTCACATTTGTACAGTCCAGAAGGGTGGGAGACTTAATGTCCTATGGGGAAAAATCTTGACCACTGGGTGGATTAATTCTTCCACATCCATCATTCTCTCCACTCTCTGCCACTGAATGATCTTGAGATGTGGTTTTATGTGGTTTCTCAGATGACAATCCTATAAGATTAAACAATCAGTTGTACCCAGAGGTGACGAGCTAGATAATACATCCTCGTGTTGGTTTTGCTTCCTTCCTGGCCTCAATTTCCTTTATCCTCACTTCTGCGTCCTAGGTTCGCACTCCCTAGCAAGGTGGTAGCACATGAGTGTTTGCCCCAGGTTCTGCTTTATGCAGAGCCCAGACTAAGGCATGGGTGCTTTCGGGGTGGCAGACCAACCATGTCAGAACAATTGGGGCTGGTGATTTTTCATCATTTATCTTGTTGGAGTGCCAAGGGACTATCAGGTGAATGACCCCATGTTGTATGCCTTGGGAAGGGCTTGGGGATATGAGAAAGTGGGTCACAGAAGTGTGGTACTGAAAATTACCTTGTTTGTACCTATGCCAAGATGCCACCCATCCAGAAACTGCCTGGATAAGACACACAGCTTTGTCTCCATGGTTTGTCAGATGGCGGGTGGGCCAAGTCTGAAGGGGCCAGGACCCCTCCTGCTCCAGCTGTGCACATCTGCTCTCCACCTTGGATGCACCATTCTCATGGCTGCCGTCTTTGAACTCTGATGAGGTGTGCGAAACACCCCATCGACACATCATATCAGATATCTTTTGAAATAAAAATCTCTTAGATCAGTTTCAACTCATTCCAAATGTCACATGTATCCTCCAAGCTAAAAATCAATCTTCCCTGCACCCTCGAATTTGTTTGAAAGGCAGCATGGGTCTTTGGGTAAAAAAGCTGGCAAATGTTGAGCAGGGGATTTGGATTGGGGCTTGGTTCTGCCAGTGCCATGCCTGCCCAGACACTTCTCTTCCCACATTTCACTCAGGGTCCCTCTAGCTTCTCTTCTGTGAAGCCCAGGCTCTTCTGTCTGTCATTGTCCTCGTCTCTCCTCTACCTCTCTAAATTCCTCTGTCTTCTAAGGGTCAACTCAAGCCATGTCTTCTGTAGCAGACTAAACCTGATTCTTGCATTCCATCCTAAGCACCCCCCAAAACATGCGATGTGAGCTGCACAGCCTGGCTCTGCTTTGCATTGTTCTGCAACTGTTCATGTGTGTGAATCTCATCTCTCTAATGAGCCTCTTTTCTCTGTGTGCCCACATCAGTATACAGATGATGGCCAGACCCTGGGAACTTGATAAATCCTTAGGGATTGATTTATGAGCATCGGGAAGAGAAAAGGGATATTCTCAATATTTTCTCTCCCTCTTCCATCTCATGCGGATTCCTCTTCTTCCCTCTCTGTTTCACCCACGTGTTTACTTGTGTGGATTTATGCAGACCCAGCCCATGACCCTGGGGACGGCAGTATCAGACTCATCATTGGAGAGTTTGGTTAATCACCTGATATTTCTCCAAAAGCACTTGACATAAAACAAAACAAATCAAATGCACAAATCATGTCATATATAAGACAAAAACACCATAAAAAGGGGAACACTTTTTAAGCTACAGTGAATACTTACTTTAACCTATAAATAAGACCAGGACTATTTTCTGATCCTATTTTGAAATGAAAGCTATTGTAAAATGAAGAAAGAAACTTAAAATAATAGCAATTTAAGGCAGAGTGTGTGTTATTAAAAGTTCGTGATGTTGAAGAGCCAAACTCCTATTCCAGTACTGAGATTTAATATGTACTTCACACAAAAATAAATCATGTAATATTTTCATGGCAGGCATAGAACTTTATGGCTTTTATGACTATCATGGAATTGGGATTCATATTTTATAGACAGCTCTAATAACATCAAGAAAATGCTCTGGGAAAAATGGGGGCTTAGAGAAAGACGAGTGATCACTCAACAGAAGCTGAAATCAAAGGTAATTAAAGCCCACAGGTAAGGATGTTTCCCACCCCATGTGCTCCAGGCAGGGCTCAGGCAGGTGCAGCAGGGACAGCAGAGTTTGTGAAGATAGTAGTTCTGTGAAGGGTGATCTCAGCAAAATAGCATTCCCTGATGCTGGCTTGCTTGATGTTACAAATATATCCATCACTGAGGTATGTGCTCCAGGCAGGGCTCAGGCAGGTGCAGCAGGGACAGCAGAGTTTGTGAAGATAGTAGCTCTGTGAAGGGTGATCTCGGCAAAATAGCATTCCCTGATGCTGGCTTGCTTGATGTTACAAATATCCATCACTGAGGGGGGAGAATAGGCAGAATATCCTATCTGAAATGAGACACATTGGAAAGGACATTCTCAGGTTTGATTTCCTGGATGTCTCCCCATCTCCTTGGCAGGGGAGCAGGTTCTGTTTTTGCAGGGAGCAGATGCAGTTGCAGAGTGGGACCCTAGGACTTCCCACCTCACCCATCCACCATCCCAGCAAGGGACTGTCTCCCTGCAGTTGGAATGTTTGAGAAATCATGAGAGAGCCAAAAACTCTCTAGCAGCAACCGTCTGTTGCTGGGTGCTTTGCTGAGCTTTACAAGGATTGCCTACTTGAATCCTTACAGCCACCAGTGAGGTGGAGAGCTGGGAGGGCTTCTCTGTTCTCCTCACCTGGGCACAAGCTCCCTGAACACTGTACTGGTTGGGAAGTGCAGTGGCGAGCATATGTCCTTGAAGAGCTAAGGTTGAAGACTTGAGTATAGAGTTGATCCCCCCCCTGGGCCACAGATTGCAAAATAGATCCTATTTCTGGGACAGGCTGACATGTGGACTGGCCACCAAATGGCCTCTCACTCCAGCTGCAGGCTGACCCTGACTCCACTCTTATACCACCATTCTTTCCTGATCACAGCTTGACTGCCAGCCCTGAATCTCCCTAAGCTCAGCTCCAAGGTGACTCCTTCATGCAGTCCTGGTGCAAGTGCAGTGGTGGCCCAAAAGGGACCAGCAGAGACTTGTGTCATGACTGCCCCTCATCTGTCTCCTAAGAATGTCATATTCCTGCCGTTCTTAGGAAACGTTCCTTTCTATATCCTCTGATGCATATTGCTCCTTTAGGCACATCATGTGCTAACCTAGTCTCTTGTGGGTCCTAGGCCTAACTCTGTGACCTTGGACAGGTCCCTTCATGCTCCTGAGCTCCAGCCATCTCACCTGTGAGAGGTGGGTGGGGTTCAGGCTCTTCCTATTGGGGGCATTGTTGTGAGCTGATATCAATGGTCAGCAGAAGTGAATGCTCTATGTAAATTGCAACGTGTTACATGCACGAAGTGTCCAAACATAATGACTTGTGTAGCAGTTCTTTCTCTTTTTGTGTTTTTATGTGTGAACCCAGGCAGGCATAAGCCAGGCAGGGAGACAAAGCAGGAGTCTGCCCTGGGAGCCTTTCACCTGATGTTTCAGCCTCTCCACACCATTTTAAATGTGACTCCCATGCCCATGGTGTACTTCTCTGCATCACTGAATGGTATTTTGCAGCAGTATTTCTGCTCTGCTCTCAGAAATATGTGATCCCTGCCTACACCAGTGTCCATAGAGACACACTCCGGAGAAAGCATCGATGCTGAGAGCCAACCAGTCCTCTTCCCTGAGCTGGGCCCTGGCCTGTCTTCCCGGGTGGCACTCTTGTGAAGTCTGACCTCTTTGTAACCCTGGCAAGCAAGCGGTGATGAATGGCCACAGTCTCTGCAGAGGCGCTGTACACAAAGAACAGCAGTGGCCCGCATTCCGGAGCGCTAGAATCACACATCCCTGTGAACTGGATCCCAGGAGGGCTGGAGTCCTGGAGAGAGGCGAGGGCCCACGGGGCTGCTGCCACCTAGAGCAGACCCTTCCAGGCCTCTGCCTTACCCCGATCCTGGCTCTTTCTAAATGGTGGAACAGGTTTCAAATGCTGCCAAGTAGGTGCAGCCCTTTAGGATACCTAAAAACCTCTCTTTAAAGGTTTATGGACATTTACATTCTTATTAAATTGCTTTGATAAAATATTCAGCCACAGCCCCCTCCATTTGACTTTTAACTTGATAAGACATAATTTGCAATTGATTATTGCTCAAACATTCCTGGCACCGCATTACAATCTGCTCATATATCTCACCCTCTCTCTGCCAATTTGGAATGGAGGAAAAAATGGTTTATTTGACCTTTGACCTGTCTGAGGTGGGACCATTAGGTCACTACGGCTTTAAGAATCAAAACACCCCAATCCATAGCCAAGAGAGACAGAAATGGATGTGTGTAGATCTGAACTGAGCTTTTTTTCTTTTTTTCCCCTGTTAGTAAGATACAGGTATTTTTCAGAGTTGGAAAATGTCTTGAATAAATGAGCTTCGTATATATATGTTTTTAATGTGATTTGCCTGTATTTATTTGGGTGATCACAATTTATGCCAAGTGAAAAGGTTAAGAGTCCTGGAAACTGAATTATTCCATTTATTTGCAGACATGATACAGTGCAGGACAACAGAAGGGCTCATCCTCCTCTCGCCTTGCCCCTGACCTCACCCCTGACCTGGAGGTGGGCATCGCAGCTCTGGGCTACCTCCTCAGGGACAGAGTGACCACCTTCAGGACTGGTCCAGAAGCCAGGCAGGTCCCTGGAGTGGGTAGGGGTGTCCATTTGCAATTACTCAATAAGCATTTATTGAATAGATTCTGTGAACCCTCTCCTTGCCAGGGGGGCTGTTCTCCCAGGCCTGGGCTGGCCACTTAGGAGCACACCCGTAACAGCTCATTCCTCCATTGCACTGTAGTTTGCTAACTTGTCTGCATATGGTTTATTTCCTCACATCCACTTAACAGCCATCAGCAGAGCAGGTAGGAAAAAACCCATTTCACAAATGGGAAGCTGGAGCTCAGTGAGGTGTCACACTTTGCTTGAAGAGAGGCCCTGGGCCACAGCGGTGGGGCCTGGATGCTGCCCTTTCTGGGGCAGGTGCATTGTCTTGGGGGCCTCTGCGGATGCTGAGCAGCCTTTTAACTCCAAGGCAAGGCCCTCAAGGTGGAGGAGCAGGCCTGGGGAGGCTTGGCTGGGAGGAAGTCTGAGCGTGTGATTCCCATGGCCCCGTCACGCGCTCCTCCTGTGTGCGGCCCCTCTCCGTGCCTGCCTGTCCCTGGCTGTGCCCTCTCGGCCTGCCTCCCATCACTTTCATATTACCCTGAGTAATGGGATATTGGCGACCAGTTACTGAATTTTTCACGTCAGCTTCATCAGTGAATCTTAGACAAGTGCACCAGAGTCTCTTTCAATGAAGAGAAAGATGATGATAATTTGCATTAATATTCTGAGACATGGAGAGCCGAGGGGCTCAACCCGACAAGGAGGGGGAGGTGGGAGACTGGACCCCCGGCCCTTGGTGCAGGGGCAGCAGCCTCCCCTCCCCCCTGCTTCCATCCCCACTCCAAAGCTGCATCCCTCTGTGCCTCCCCAATGTGCCCACCCATTTGTCCTTCCCTCATTCCTGATCATCATCGAGGGTGATGCTGCCTCTGGGGAGAGGAAGCTTCCCAAAGTGACTACATCAAAACGGGGTCTTCTGGAGTGAAGAATGTGGACATGTGGCTCCCATGGAAGCTCTTCTCCTGGGTGCAGGGGTGCTGATGGATGGAGGGGGGCTGAAGATGTGGGGGGAGCTGACCTCACTGTCCTGGCCACAGCATCTGTGGTCATCCTCAGAGGCCACTGGTGGATGGTCCTTCTACATGTGTCTCTGCTGGGAGGTGTTCTCTGGCCAAGGTATTATGGGCGATCCATGCCCAGGGCAGGCCAGAAGGAAAGGGCAAGATTTAGTGGATAAATATCCCGGCTTCTGTCTTGGTGGGATAATCCCATGGCCTGCTCCTCACGGCCTTTCCAGGGATGCCCAGTGAGACTGGGCCTCAGCTGCTCACAGTGGCAACCTGCTCCTTAAGTCCTCAGTTTTGGATTTCTTCTCTTCCCTAACTCAGTCCCCTCCTTCCTCAGCAGTGCTTCCTGGGATCCCCTCCTAGATCAACTACTTGGCCCTGTATCTTCTTTCAAGGTTTATTTCTGGAGAAACCTAAATAAAGGCATCCTTGAATGTCAAGTGCAAGGCTTTCAAAGATGGGGCAGTGTCGATTGGATTTTCCTGGACTGTCAGCCTCGGGAACAGTTGGAATGCCTTCATGCTGACAGGGTGGGGCCCAGCGAGCCAGCCTTGCCCCATCCTGCCATCTTGCTCCCCTCTGCTCCAGCCCACAACCCACACATGCTCTGGGTGGTGGGCAATCTGATTTATTGGGAGTGTCTGGGCTGAGGTAGGGAGTTGAGCACTTCTCGCTGGGAGAGATTTTTCAGCTCATTTCACAGATGAAAGCAATCAGTTCTAAACCGCACTCACTGTGGCCAGGAGAGGGAAATCCAAACAGCAGGGGCCAAACGGGAACCCTCTCCCTCCCTACCCGTCTGGTGCTACCTTGGCCTGGGAGCAGCAGGAGCCTCAGGCCCTTGGGCTGTGGGAAGTGGTGGTACCTTCACTGCCCCTGCTGCTGTGGAGAGGTGGTCTCCTCTTCAGAGCAACTGGCAGAGCCCTGACTTCCGAGGCTCAGGAGGAAGACTGGGCTGCAGCTAGAGAAGGGGTATGAGGCCAGATGAGCCCATGACCTTGCGATTAGTCAGGCCAAAATGCATTTCCCTTTTTTCTGGATGGTGTTAGCTAATGAGCATTAGAGGATGGTGAGAATACAATAATACTAGTTGTAAATTTTCTCATTTCTCTTGTTTTCCTCGGTGATCCTAAATGGAAGAAACCGGAAACTGAAGTTGGTTGGCTGAATGGCAGTGCCTAGAGAAAGCTGCTTTATTAAACTGTCTAGGGCCTTTGGCCATTGAATAGTGGGGTTTCTCTGTGTTTCCCAACTGCCTTAATTGAAGAAAAGAGTTGGAACATCAATCCCTTTCTAGGATGGCCTGGGGTCAATCCTGCAGCTCAGGAATGGCATGAACCAGGACCTGTGTGGACACTTACATCTCCCTGCTTGAGCTCTCAGGATTGTCCACCCCTGGACTCTACACATCTGGAACCTACCCTTTCTCTCCTGTAGTTGTGTGGCTGTGAGCAGAGCTGCCACTCAGACCAGCAAACTTAGGAGTCTGAGGAATAGGTGCCCTATTTTCTTTTCTAGCTTGAGGGTGACAGCTTTGGTCTTGTTGCATTTTCTAACTCCTTGCAGATAAGGGGGAGACCACCCCTTTCTTATGAATGGCTGCTCTTCACAGGTTCTTTACAGAGCTAGGCAGGCTAGGTCGAAAATGCCTGTATCTCCTACAAGTGTCTCCTGTTCTCATCCAAGGAAATGACTATGCTCTATAAATTGCACTGTGAGGGACCAGGTTAGTCACCTTGAAGGCACCAGGCCAGTGTCTGCAGGGAGTGAGCTGCAGCTGCCTGTGCAGCACTTGTGCCCCTTCTTGGAGCATGAGCACCCTGGTTCACACTGGGGAACCACTCCGTCCCCTTTTAGTTCATGTGGTTCGGCTGGACCAGCCCAAGTGGTGGTCACATGATCTAAGCCAAGCCAATCATAACATATGAGTCTTTTGTGGGGCGTACGCTTAAAAGAGAGAAGTCATCTCTCCTCCAATTGCTGGAGAGATTGGATGTAAGTCTGGCTTCTGGCAGCCATCCTGGCAGCATGAGGCAAACACCTACTTGAGAATGGAGCCAATGCAGAGGTAAACTGAGTAGAGACAGAGGGAGACAGAGTTGAATGACATTGTTTGGGATCAAGGGTCCAGCAGGGCCTGAGGCCAGATCAAGTCCTGAACTAATGTTATGTGAACTTACCAATTTTTTCTTTCTCTCTCTCTCTCTCTCTCTCTCTCTCTCTCTCTCTCTCTCTCTCTCTCTCTTTTTCCTTCTTTCTTTTGCTTAAACCAGTTTGATTTTAGTGTTCTTGTCATCTGTAACTGGTATGTGGACAAATACCCAGGGCTCAGAGGTAGCCCGTCATATTCCCATACATTGGTTTCAATGAAGTTCATTCCATTCCATTCAGTTCAGCAAACATTTATTTAGCTCCTTTCAAGCCCTGTTCTAGATGCTAAGAAAACAAATCAGATTTTTATTCTTAAGGAGCTTATAGTCAAGAGTGGGAAATAGACACACTAGGAATTACCTCCAATCTAAGGAAGTAAATACTTAAAATGTGTTGTTAGAGTGCATACAAATATACACATTAATTAATGCGTACTAATTAGGAGTTGAAAGCAGTATGGCATGGGTACATAGAGGTAAGAGACTAATTCGGACTGAAGGAAACTAAGAATGCTCAGAGGAGGAGGTGCTGCTTAGTCTTGGCTTTGAAGAATGTGTGGAACTTTGATTAGAGTGAGTGAATAAATGGATTAATAACTTGGTGCAACCCATGTTTATGTGATCTATTAGGTGCATGGGGACAGTGCCAGGCACTGTGATACAAGGCTGAGTTGTGTATAAGTCATCCCTGCTCCAGGCTTTTAATCTAGTGAGAAGATAATTCTTGCTGAGTACCTATAACAGAAGTGGAGCCTGTCCAGCCAGAGGCTTAGGGAGGACATCAAGAGGGAGAAAGAAAGGGGACCAGTCAGGTAGAGATGAAGGAGTGATTCTAAGAATGGAGAAATGAGGGAAATATGTGGACGCTGGAGCCAGGAGCTGACTATGTGATAAGGGGCATGGAGGACTGAGGAAGTCTTGGAGAAGTTTGGGCTAGGGGTTTGTGATGTATGTGACTGGTGATGGAAGCCTCTAGAGATGGTGATCATGGGGCACGATGTCAGAGTCTGCTTTGTGAAGATTAACCCGGTCAGGGGAAGAGGAGGTACTAGAAGGAAGGAAGGCTAGACTCTTGAATGCACGTAAGAGAAACCCAAGCCAAACTCGATGTTGGGTATCAGGAAAGAAGTGGTGTTGCCTCCTATCTCTGGACTGGGGAGCTGCGACCACCTCAGCCCTACCCTTCACCAACCGCCCAGCTTTCTCCACGCAGGAAATGAGAATATGTCTCCCAGTGTTTCTGGTCCCACATCCTTGTTTTGGCACAAGAGGGGGAAGGATTATTCCCCCCATTCCAGTTTGAAATCATTCTGGAGGAGAACACTGACCGCTCTATTTTAGGTCTTGTGCCTACTCGCTGACCAACTAAAGATCAGGATGGAGAACTGGTGATTAGCCCAGCTTGGGTTAAGTTACTACCTTTCACCAGGACATAACGACCAGGGGACCAGGGATGAGGGCAGGGGAGTCCTTACTGGAGCAAAAGATCTCCCTATCCCTAAAGTGCCAAATATCCCAGGCTTGGCTACTGGGGAGATGGTTGTGAATTCCTGGCGATTGTGTCTGTTTCACAGACTGGGTGTGGTCTAGGAGGGAGTGATTGGATCCCGAGTGAGATCTGTGGGTGCAGGAATGAAGAGATGAGGAGAGGTGGGGAAGGGCCGGGGAGGTGGCAGTGGGGTGACTGCTGAGCCACTGAAACCTCGGTCTCTGTCCCAGACTGCACAGGCCATTCAGAAGCCCGTGGCTGAAGTCAGCACGTGTGTCTGCTGCAGACCCTCCCCAGGCGCCCATTTCAAGCCGGTGGGTGCTACCACGTCTGCCTTTTGCCCATGAGCTCTTGGAACTGCTCTTACAATTTTAAGAGGGGAATGGTGCACTCTTGCCAATCTGCTCACTGTCTTATAACACGGCCTGGATGTTACGGATTCAATGAACGAAGGGCAGGGGGGACAACCACATGTCATGGGCCACCTCATCATCCCACATGAGGCCAGTCTCCATGGAGAAATGGTACCGTTGAAACAGGTAGGGGCCCCAGAGGAAATGTTTACCTGCTTGGGTCTTAGGGTTAAAATCCTCACCACACACCAGCTGGAGTTGTACCCTCCGTGTGAGGCAACCGCAATTAGGCCAGCAAGCCCAGCTCCGGCCCGGCAGCCTGGCTGACAGACACGTCAGATTAATACATCACCAGGTATGAAAGCGCAGTTAGAATTTGACTGAGGTACTTCCAGCCTGAGAAAGGGAACGATTTATCAATGCAAACTTAATAACATCTATTTGAATCTAACTAAAAATCAATATTTCATTACCAAATTGTTAGTGAGAATGAAGAAAAATTGCGGAAGTCGAGCAGTTGGGTGCTAGAGAAGCGTCAAGAGTTCAATGTGAAGACGGAATGATTCATGAGGCCGCTCGGAGTAAGGGTGAAGGAGGACGAGTGGAGAAAACTTGGAGGGGCCCCCTTGCTCATGACCTTGGCCGTGAGAGGGGGAAACACGAGAAAATGAGAGTGACTGTCAGTTCCCTTCAGGGATGGAGCCCTCCATAAATCACAGGAAGCCAGCCCAGGCAGAGGAGAGGAGCGGGTTGGGGTGGAGGTGAGGACTGGGGGGGAGGGGGCAGCAATTTAACTCTTTGGACCCTGACACCTGAGTTGGGCTTCCCAGGATGGGAAACACAAAGCGAATGGATAAAATCCAAGGGGGTGGTGGTGGGGGGGGAGTGGTGCCTTGTGGCGAGTTTATGCACAGTAGGGAAGGGGTAGATAGACTGTGAAAGGTTGTCATCCAGTGGATACAGCTAAACTTGAGCCCGGCACGCTTTCCATCCCCATCAGGAAACTGGAAATGACAGCTCATGTCTTGTCTGACACTAACATAAATCAGCTAGTTGGAAGGTCTGCTCTAGGTGAGGTTTGGGGAAGATTTTCAATCTGAACATACAGACCTGAAAATGCTTTGTAGTGCTGTTACTGGAGTGGAGTTTCAGTATAAATAAAATCCTTGAACTTGTTCCCAAATCTGAGATATAAATTTAACCGGAGGGTTTGTCTTTGCTTTCGTCGTTAATCCCATTCTACTCCATGTTTGGTTTCATTGTTTTGGCTATGTTCGAGACATTTGAAGAATATGCATTTGTCCTTTAGCAAGGAATAAAGGAGAATCACACAATATGTGCCTCTTATTTGTAGTGTCCCCATAAATTAAAATAGGCCTCTGCTGGCTTTATTCACTGCAGAGTTATGCTTAGGGACTCGGCGACTACTGCATCCACCTGCATTTTGGAAATCATAAGAAAGGTGTGTTTCTCCTTATTGGCCTGTCTCAGGCCCTAATTTCAGATAATTCCCTTTGAAAAGGGAGGGTTAGCCTCTTGGTTCCAAAAGAAAATGTGTTGTATTTTGACAGAAGATGGGAATGCACTTTTTTACTCAGAACTTTTTCTTTTTTTTTTTTTTTTTTTTCCTTTTT
>NW_007727974.1:88697-89053 GCF_000696425.1 Galeopterus variegatus
GGCTCGGCCCTTTACTCAGAACTTTTTCTAGAGAACAACTGGTAGGAACCAAGGATTTAAAGATGTGGGTAGGGCATAAAGTATGCTAGCATTGCCCTGGAAGTAGGAGAGGCAAGGGCCGAAAATTCTGTCCCATCAGCTCTTCATGGGAATAAAAAGTGCTCTGGGCTATCCGCATCCTGAACTCCTGGGGCATGTACCCCACAGGTCATATACCTTACAGGTGCAAAACCCTTGTATCCAGGCACATGGTGATCATCAACATTTGGGGAGCATTGATTCTATGCTAGGCACTCTGCTGAGCTCTTTCATGAATTTCCTCATTTACAACCCAGTGTGGTAGGTACTATTACTGT
>NW_007727974.1:91128-93050 GCF_000696425.1 Galeopterus variegatus
TCATGGCTCATTTATGCATTGTAAAATATTGCAGGAAATCAAATAAAATGAGGTTACAGATATAAACTGCTTACCCCAGTTCCTGGCACAGAGTAAGTGATTGATATGTAATAGCTATAACAATTGCCTTATTATTTTTTATCATGACTGCCACTACACCTACTAGTACTTTTCCTGTAATTGTTACTTCAACCCAAGCCTGGGTTTGCTTCAACTGTACTCATCTATATTCACTGAGGCCCTACACAACCAGTAAGCCTGTGCCTGAATGCTGTAGTTTATGATTTGTAATATTTTACTCCAGGTGGCTCTCTTGGTATTTAAAAATGTGGAGGATACTGGGAGGGAGTACTCTGTAGCTATGAAAAAGACAGTGGTGTCTGTTTACCATGCTGGAGTGATCTCCATATCAAAGCAAGATAGAGAAAAATGTGTATGTATGCTATTATTCACTAAAGAAAAGGAGGATGCCAATCTACATTGTATATTAAATAAGTGAAGTCATATGTCATAAGTGTGTTTTTAAGAGGTGAGGGTAGAAAAAGACTGGAAGGGAGAGACAGAAGCTAGACTTGTCTGAATATAGCTTGTTTTAAAAATTGATTTTGGGGGCCGAGCCCATGGCGCACTCGGGAGAGTGCGGCACTGGGAGCGCAGCAGTGCTCCTGCCGCGGGTTCGGATCCTATATAGGGATGACCGGTGCACTCACAGCGCTCACTGGCTGAGCATGCTGCAGCCGGTCTCAAAAAGGACAAAAAAACCCAACCAAACAAGCAAACAAAGAAAAATTGATTTTGGAAACAGATAAATATTTTACGTAATTATCAGACACAACTAATTAAAAATAAAAAAATCAGTTCCTAAAAACCAAGGACAAATTTAATAGTTGAAACTATGCATCAAGTGGGTTGTGTAACTTTCGGAGAGAATTTACAATAGGTGAATTTAAAATACGTTCCTTAGTGGGTTATATCCAAAGGGCAAAAAAGAACTTTAAACATGGTTCTCAGTATCATATTATCAATAACATTATTGGTATTGGTTTTCTGAAACTCTCTCTCACAGGGATGCAGCAGGAGGGNAAAACCAAGGACAAATTTAATAGTTGAAACTATGCATCAAGTGGGTTGTGTAACTTTCGGAGAGAATTTACAATAGGTGAATTTAAAATACGTTCCTTAGTGGGTTATATCCAAAGGGCAAAAAAGAACTTTAAACATGGTTCTCAGTATCATATTATCAATAACATTATTGGTATTGGTTTTCTGAAACTCTCTCTCACAGGGATGCAGCAGGAGGGAGCAATGAAATAATTATGTTAATATCATTAGAAGATTATTAGCATAAGAAAAGAGATACAAATGTAAAATCAAAATGAGAACCTAAATGTGAATTGAAAATGTCAGTTTGAATTTGTGATATATTTTCTCTCAGGAAAGAGAGTAGTTTCTTATCTGTTCACTGAAAAGGCCTGGAAACAATGGCCAACCCAGTAGCGCTGAGTGTCCCTACCACCAGATCGCGGTCTCTACATACCATTTGCAACAAAAGAAACCAAATGGCTGATTCCAGATCCAGGACAAGTACTGCAGAACATTGCGTCATATAAGAAAGCAAGAAAGCTCTCAAGGATGACTGGCACCATGTCAAAAGAATATAGGAACCAATGTGAGGCTTTTAATGGCCAGAGATGTGGCAAATTTCAATGGTTGGAGAGTGTTAATATTAATATGCACCTGAACAGAATGAAACACACCAGACCTGTTAAAATCCATTAGTCCTGGGCCGAGCCTGTGGCGCACTCGGGAGAGCGCGGCGCTGGGAGCACAGCAGCGCTGGGAGCACAGCAGCGCTCGTACTGAGGGTTCGGATCCTATATAGGGATGACCGGTGCGCTCACAGCGCTCACTGGCTGAGTGTG
>NW_007727974.1:93975-143350 GCF_000696425.1 Galeopterus variegatus
CTGATTATTCTAAAAACTGGTAAATAAAGGGAAAGAATCTAACATTTAACTTGCCTTTCCTGTGAGAACTGTACCCCCGGGTAACCAAGTAGTTGCTAAGTGAAAGTTACCCTTTATAGAAGAATTGCAGCTAATATAGTAAAAGAATGATAGAATTTTTAATCCCTGAGAGAAACAGATTCAGGCAATGATCGTTAATGGCTCCTAACACCACAAGAAAAGAGAGATAACTGGGTGACATGTGCTTCCGCACCTTGATCATACCCAGCTTCTAGATCTAAATACCAGTTTACAGAAAATACAGGGGATAGAGAAACATGCTGAAGACACAATGGAGATGCATAATGGAGGACAGTCCTTAGGACAAGTAACATGGTTCCTTCAACAAATAAAAATATGGGAGGAAAAAATAGGGAGAGGGAATTTAGAGATCAAAAGCTGAATAAGCCAACTATCGACGAACAAAACAGCACATAGAATTTCCCCTATTGTCTATTAAGTGTTTTAAAATTGACTAGATATTTGATGATATGAAAAAGTTACTCTCGTTTCATTAGGTGTGAGAACATTGCTTTTTAGGAATACAAACTGAAATGTTTATTGGTGAAAGGATGTGATACCGGGGATTTGTGTATGTCACAGTACTTCCTTCGCCTTGTCACTTTGGTGACTGTGGGGTAGTGAGGCAGGGACAGTAGATGAAACAAGACAGGCTTTGACGATAATTGTTGGGGCTGGGCGGTATGTAAATAGGAGCTCATTATATTCTCTTTATTGCATCTGTGTTGAAATTCTCCATAATAATTGTTTAAAAATAAAAGGGTGTGATATGTGATATAAGCCCTGTTTTTCACACATCTGTTGAGTGCCTACATTTTGCCTGGCACTGATCTAAGCTAAGGGATGAAGAGTTCACAATGACATGGTCCTGTCCTCTTGACAGGGACTCGAAGTTGGAGAGGCATGCCTAGGTCCAGGTCGAGGGAGTCTGGAGGGTACTGCTCCTCTGCTCTGCTCGACTCTGCTTCCCAGAGTGCTCTCACACCGGCAGAAGTGGCTTCTCTAGAGTCTGTTGCCTCCTGAGGACTCAGCAGAGTCACAGAATGAAGGAATTAGAATTCTCCCTTTTGAGGAGGGAATACCCACTAGTGTAACAGGCCGCCTCACCAAAGTTACTCCCAATCAGGTAAAAATATGTTATTGAATCCATTATATTGCTTTAATGTAAAGACTAGGAGCTCACAGGAGCACATGGTGACGTTGATTAAAGTCCTTTGCTTGTCTCAGGACTACCTGAGCGTCACGGCTACCTGATGTGGCAGTGGAGGCCAGGTGGTGAGAGCAAAACCTGCTGCTGTGATGTAGTCCCCTCATGGGTGCTCAAATCATTCTAGTTCTGGGAAGTGTGCCTTGAGCTAGAAGGGTGAAGAATCACTGTGCTGGGTAGCTGGGGAGGGCTATCATGCACCCCAGGGGACACTGTAACCCCATTAAGGCACTTTTAGTTTGTCCTAATGCTTTCCTATTGCTTCCTGATGCTGTTGTTTAGGATGAGCCAAAGGTCTGCTCTTAGAGGCTTTCTCCCCTCACCTGCTAGTCCCCACACCCCAGAGAAATCCATAACTTACCTCAGTCAGGAAGACACATTCACACAGTCAGGTGACAGGCAGCTAAGAAGAAGCAAGTGACAACACAGGCTAAGCTCCACCTTGTGAAGCAGACCATGAGATTCACAGCAGGTTTTTGGAAACGACAATGTGGTGATGTTGTGGGCAGCAACCGTGTCTAGCACTACCACCTGCAATATCAGTTGTGTTTCAACCCATTGGCTTTGCCAAGGATGTCATTTTGTGGCTCCGCAAGTTTTAAGGTGACCATTTTCCCCATTTCCTTTTGCTATGAGTCGTGGCTAAAGAGTTCATCAGTGATCAATAAACAGCCATGTGCTTATGCTTGTCTCTTGGTTCCCAAGAACATTCTCTTTCTTAAACCTCACCTACTTTTATAGGGGTCCATGCTGGGAAAGAGAAAATGTAACACCCTTTTCTATTTTCAAAGAGCTTCTGCAGAAGCCCATTGTGTTCCCTTGCTCACTGAGGATGGGCACAGGTTCTGTTTTCTCTATATGGTTTCCTCTGATTGTAGCCTACACTCCCACCTGAAAGGGCCCCTGGTGGGCTTCTTTGGGGCTCACCCCATACCCACCAAGGGCTGGGTGTAGAGAGCTGAGGAGTGGTGATAGCTACAGTGAAAGACCCAGTTCTGCCTCTGGGTACAGTCCCACACTTGGGGATGCAGGACGCTGAACCGTCCTCCACAAGAACAGCTCAGGATTGTGGAGCAGGTCAGGGAAGTGGACCCTTTGGAAGAAGGGCAAGAGAGGGCAGAAGTTAGAGGTAGGCTCTCTTCCAGGAGCCAGGTAGAAGTGGTGAGGGGAGGATGGCTTCATGCAGGGTACTCCAGGTCAGGGAAGTGGACCCTTTGGAAGAAGGGCAAGAGAGGGCAGAAGTTAGAGGCAGGCTCTCTTCCAGGAGCCAGGTAGAAGTGGTGAGGGGAGGATGGCTTCATGCAGGGTACTCGTGTGCAGGTCTCAGTCCTTCAACTACACAGGCCAGTGCCTGTCCTTATTCCATGCTGGGAACATCACATCATAACACTTGACACACAGGCAGACCTCTGAGCCTGCAGTGACTCCTTCCTTCTCCTGCACATCTTCTTCTAAATTCCCCTTCCCATGCTCCCCTCTTTAACACTAAAGCTAGCCTTGACTGTGACATTGTGGGAGTGGGGTTTTATTTTAGATAATAGATGTGTAATGAGGAAAATCACTGAGGAAGCATCAAGAACTTGGGAGCCTGGGAGAGTCTGGGCTCTCCAGCATTTGCCAACTTTACTGTAATTCTTTTGGACTAGTTAAAGCAAGAAAGTAATTTACTGACAACTTGAAAGTGGGGGCCTGTTCTTGAACATTAATAAGGGTCTTTGATGATTCAAGTTCCATTTGTTCCCCATGCACAGGCCTTTCCACAGACAAAGAGATTTCTTGGGAATTTTATGTGATACGTTTGTCCCTTCAACACGCAAGTCATAGTAAGTCTTCTGGCTTCTTCTTACTTCTTACTACTGTGTTTATTGTCAGAAGTGTCACAGGTCATCATTAACTATTTTAATGTCCTCTAAGGACATACACACTGTTTTCGTGAATAGGCAAAATAATAAAATAAAAGTGCTGGAGTGAACACACTCTCTGTAAGTGCTGTGTAGAACACATTGGTTATTTAGAGTACAGAAAAACGTGTGTGTGTGTGCATGTGTGCAAAGTAGACCCATGGCACACTCAAGGAAGACTCTGAATGTGAGGTTTTTATGTAGGATTTCAACACTTTTATGTCTTGCCTTAAGAGCTATATAGTTTGATCATCTGTGTGTACGTGATGCAGAATGCACCCAAAACCCTTTTACTAAAAGCTTCACAGTGTAGCCGTCTTAATTTGGTTTTAAAATACAGAGACACGAGAGGCTCTGTGATATCAAATTCCAGAATTATTTGCAAATTTCAGAATAGGATTGAATTTTGCCTTCTTAAGTATTGCAGTTAGGAAACAATATGAAAAATCCACTTAATCATGATGAGATTAAAGGATTTTTAAAAGCTGAGTTGCAGCCACATTTACATTCCCCGATAATTTCTTAATTTTCTTTCAAATCACCTTTCATCTTCATAAAATGAACTATAAAAATCCTTCTGAATTCCATCATGTGCCAAGAAAAATGGGGAAAAATTAAGGAGGCCCCTACCTTTTAACCATTCTGTTCATAAAGTGCTTTAACTGCACGCCAGGAAAAAAATGGAGGCGCTGGTGTCTGAGGTATTCTGTGCCATAAACTCCCATAATAGAAACAGATGGTGAAACTGCCTTGGAAGTGAAGAAACTAGTGTACACGCAGCTCACCCTAACATATGAAGAGATTCAGGGCTGACACATGAAGGAAGGCGTTTGGCACGGCGCCAGCAGTACACTCTAATTCAGCCGCCAGTGCTCCAGCTTGAGACGGGAGACCCACAATTTCAGGATCTGGAATGCCAGGAGCTCCAGGATTTAGAACTCTGTGGGAGGTTCTTGGGCTCTTTCCGTCCTGTCATGGAGGACTGCATTCTCAGTGTTTCAGGTGACCAGCGGAGAGCCCATTCTGGCTTTTATAAATGGTTCATAAAAACAATAGTGGAGAATTGCCAGCTTTGTGGGAGCTTCCTTTAACTAAGTTAGGATTTGCTTTTTACCTAAAGCTGCCACCAGTGGCTGCTCAAAAGAAGGGAAAATCTTCAACACAAAGAGGCATCAGTGAAAATGATATTAGATTGGAGGGAGAGACACCAGGGGCCAGCCCTACCTGTGACCCCGGTTGACTGGAGGACAATGCATGCAATGGAGCTTTTACTTGGGTTTATACTTGGGTATCATGTTCTCCCAGTCGTCTGACATGATTTCCATGTTGCATCTTGACGGCATTAATACACACATTTTTCTGACTTGCTATGTTAGTTAGGGTGGGCTAAATTCTGTTACAAACAGACTCCAATATGTAATGACACAAACACAGTGACAGTGTATTTATCATGTATAGAACAATCTAGGGTGTCCAGGGTCCATGTATCCCATGAGGGTGCCCAGGCTCCATCCACCTGCTCCATCCACCTGGTGGGAGGGGAAGAACACAGAGGAGGCCCACTGCCGTCCTCAAAGCTGTGTGTTGGAGGACACACATTGCCCTTCCATTCATATTCCGTCAGCCAAAAGAACCTGGGTGCCATGTGCCCAGGACGTGGAGAGAGCGGTTTCAGTGGTCAGCTGCAGTGTGGCACATGGACGTAAGATCCTGTGGCCTCCCCAGGAGAATCTTATACACACTCCCCACCTATTCAGACCTGTCTGATGTCGATGTTCTCTGTTGTCTCCCGACAAATGTGATTTTTCCTGATCTTCCATCCCAACTGTGAATTGTGGTTCTTGTAGATGTCCCAAGCCCAAAGGTGCTCAGTGGCACTGCATCTCCTTCAACCAGAGTCACCTGAATTCTGATCAAAAGTGAGAAGACCACCCATCCCTCCATAGGGCTCAGTCTGAGGCTGGAGTGGTGCTGGGGACCATATCCAGTGTAACCCTCAACATGTGTCCTCTCTCAGCTCTGACCCTAGGCATGCAGATTCTGAAATTTCTCTTGCTGGCCTCTTTACCTCCGTGGAAATCACTGACAATTAGAGACCCCTGTTGGGGGATGAGGGAGACTCAAGCTCTATAAGATGTAACCCTCAACATGTGTCCTCTCTCAGCTCTGACCCTAGGCATGCAGATTCTGAAATTTCTCTTGCTGGCCTCTTTACCTCTGTGGAAATCACTGACAATTAGAGACCCCTGTTGGGGGATGAGGGAGACTCAAGCTCTATAAGTCAATCTCAGTTTAGGGTTAGTCTAAGCTACCCTATATGTCCCTGTAAGAATTCTTCCCAGTACTGGCAAATGCTCTTTGTTTTCCAAATATGAGTATAACACATGTGCAAGCAGCAGGATATTTCCAGCAGGACAGGACCTCCCCATAGGTACAAACTACCTCCTGCCGTTAGTGTTCCTAGGTCCAGAGAGGGACATCTAGGCAATGCTGGCTTCTGCAAGGCCCAATTGTAAACTGCTTGTGCAGGATTTAGAAGAGAAAGGGGCAGGCTGAACCACTCTGATGATACCCTAAAATGCTTCCTGTGCTGTGACTGTGCTGTGACCAGGGAGCACTACACAACTTGGGGAGGGCTTTAAGGACACTGAAGCCAATCTCCTGGCTTAGGCTGGCCAGTAGCTGGTTTGGGAGCAGATCCTGAAGCTTAAACAATTTGGGGACCTTCTAAGAAAAAGAATACAAAATTTACGAAAACAAAATTGCTAGGGTTCCTCCCATGCCATGCCTGGGTGGTTGGGGTAGTAGGTACAGAGAGACTTGCGCTTCACTGAATCTTGTTCCATTTGGGAGTGGGGGAAGGGAAGAACAGGCTGGGTGTCTGCGTGGTATACAGAAGCCGGTTAGCCTGGCGAGCAACAGAAGGCAGCAGAGGGCATCTGGGGATGAAGGTCTTTTGAGAGCAGCTGATGGAGGAAAAGGAGGCTTTCCAGAAGAGAGGTCTCTCCCGCTCAGTGGCGGTGCTAAAAGACTGACTGCACAGAGGCTCGACCCCTTTGGAGCTGACTCAGCTCTCCTGAACCAGTTTAAGGAAAGTGGGGGCGGGGGTGGAGTGGGTAGCTGGTACTCTCTCTACTTCTCCTGTCAACTTTCTCTAACTGACCATTCCCTACCCTGGTCACCCTGCCTCCCTGAGCCACAGGCTCCCCTTTCAATGGGATTTATAACCGGCTTCCAGCTGGGCTTGTGGCTTCCATCAGAGCATGGGTCCTCAAGGATAAGGCCAGCATTGTCTTCCTAGGACAAACCCTTCACCTCCTACCCCCACCCCACTCTCTGTACCTGAAATGGTGTGGGGACCAGCCTGTGTGCAGTAACTATTGGGAAGTCCAAACTGATTGGAGTTGTGCAAGGATGAGCAGATGGAAATCCTTGGTGGAATCTTATTGAGTGGAAGGATGAGACGCCCTCACAGCTTCTCCTGTGCTTAGCTTTCCCCCTTGGTGTGTCTTTCATTCCAATAGATGGTAAGGCCCCTGGGAGCAGGCTGTGTGTCTGACTCATCACGGTTGACCCCTCAAAGCCTAGTAGAGGGATGAGCACCTGGAAGGGGCTGAGCAGGCCTGGCATCATTGACTGACTGTCAGCAGCTACTGTTGACACTTCTTTGGCATTGGAAAGGCGGCAGCCCCTCCATGCACAAGGAAAAGGTGGGCGGCCTCAGGTACGTAGGAGGCAGCTCTGGTCATAATTAGAAGATAGTGTCCATAGAAGACTGAAAGAGGGCCCCAGCCATCTCTGTGGGTACCAGGATGGGGTAGCTAGGAGTCACCCCTCTCCGCCACCTGTTTCTGCCCTTCTGCCATCCAGATCCAGCTCCCCCAAGAGTGTTACTCAGGCCCCATGAGGCTCAGCCAGACTCTTGGGAAGTTCCTTTTGTCCCATTTAGAAGGGTCAAGTGTGAAAGGTGAGGGGCCAGCTATGCTCAGAATGTTGGGGCTCTAGGACCCCAGTCAGATGTTTCCTGACTGATTCTCTAGGCCCATAAATGGATGGGTTCCCTGAGGGCGCTGCTGTGTGTCTGGGGGAAGGAAACACCCCGGACTAGTTGAATTCCAGTGAGAACGTTGCCGATGTTGATTTGCAGTTTGACAGTCAAAAATAATCCAAGCATTGCTTTGCATGTGATTTATACCAGTGCCTTAATTGGCATCTTGATTATATGATTGCGTGAAGTGCTGTTTTCAAGAAGGTGTATCTCTAAATAGAAAAAAGAAGAAATATACAGCTGTGAAGTGTGTGCGAAGCTCCCTATAATCTGTGCCTTCCCCTGCTTGCTTGCACCAGCACCACATTTTCCGGTTTCTGCCCCTATGCTGGACCTTTTGTGGGAAACATTCCCCCAAATTACATAAATCTTTCCTGCAGACGTGGTGCCTTGTCTGCAATTTCTCTCTGGGTCTGCTGCATTTTTCTCTGCTGCACAAACTCAGAGACATGATCTCTCCTAGCCTGATTACAGCTAATTATTTTAGAAATACATTTTAAAGGCAAGTTATCTTAACTTTATGGCTCATCCAATGGAGAAGATCTAAGGAAAACCTGAAAATCATAAAACGTTCCAGAACATTATATTTTATGCAGTCCAGAATGTGACACATGGGTCTTTAATAATTCACTGCTTGTTAACATTAAACAACTGTTAACATGCTCAAATAATTAGTTATGCTTGCTTGACATGTTTGCATCTTTAATAATTGATGCATTTATCTTAATTACTAACAGTATTATGGTCGTAATATGCATCTTTTTTCTATCTTAAAATTTTAACAAAAACTGACTTTTTGCCAAAAATGATTATGCTCTAAGTTTTAATTACTCATTGTAATTAAACTGCAGGCTGCAGTACTTTACTAAAATATCTTTCACAAAAATATTTAATGGAAAAGAGGTGATTTGTTGTTTATGCAGCCAAGTTAGTAAATATTTCATAAGTTTGATATTACCCTTTCAGAGTGGATATAAAATAACATTGCTCTCAAGATATGAGTCAATTTTAAAGTCTTCTATAGCTGAGTATTTTTCTACCACTTTTACCTAAAATGCCATCCCCCCACCCCATCCCAACACACTACCACTATGGAAGCCTGGCACCACTCTTGGTGTGGGAAAGGTTTCTTTAATCATCCAGGCAAATCTGAATCTCAGCGTCTGTCACAGGAGGCGATGTGGGTTGGAAATCAACGGAAGAGCAATGTCCACACTTGTCTTCCACTTCTTCCCCTCAGCCCTGTTTGGTTGTGCAAGTGTGCCCTGAAGAACAGTGCTGAGGTGACGTTTTTATGGAAGTGTTCCTGTATGGGGAGTAAGACACATGTCCCACTGCCCAGGCTTGGTTGAGGTGCCCATGCATGTCTGGAAGTTTACCAGTTGTACCCAGTGCTGTAGAGAACGTTAGCCCCAAGAAAGGCCTAGAAGATGATGAAAAGTGTTGAGGTACAGAAAGCTGCTACACCAAAATATGGTGCTTGACATGCTGGAATGAAGAAGCAGCCTCAGGGTCTCTCTGACACCCCCCCCAATTCTCTCTCTCAATTCTCTCTCTCCAAAACAAAGGATGAAATTGTTCCTTTATCTGCCTAAAGCCCAGACCCACCAAGGAAGAAGACAATTACCTCCAGTTCTTTCCCTGAGTTTTCATTAACTTAACTCATATCAAAGAAGGAAGACTGGAGTCTATCCACATACCTGGACTGACTTTTGTCACAGACCATTATTTTCTATTTCAGTCCCATTCAATATTTTGCAGAGAATTATTTACTAGTCATTGTTTACTCTGCAGGCCAAATAGACCTTTTCCCAGGCCCTCGTATGTTCTCCAGCCCACTGAGTCCCTCTAAAAATCATTTGCTTCTACGCCCCCCTCCCCCCTTCCCTATGAAGAGGGGTTTATAAACATCTATACCCCACTGGGAAATTGGGACATTACTCTCTTATGATTCCCTGTACTTTGCCCCTTCCAGCATGTTAACTAATAAAATTTGTTACGCTTTTCTTCATTTTGATCTAAATTTGTCAGTGATTTTTATTAATGAACCTGCAGGAATGAAGAGGAAGTTTTCCCTTGACCCCTACAGAAGCAACTATGTCATCTACCCATGAGGAAACCAAGGCTTGCAGGCCTCTGGCCCAAGCTCTCAGAGAGTGACTGAGGTAGAGCTCTGTCTAGCACACTTGACGACCTTTCCTTTAACCTGTGGGGTGTCTTTTAAGATTCATCAAGGCTGCCACACTAGGCAAAATCTTGTCATCACAACTGCCCAGTTCCATGGAAGGTGGAGTTAGTTATGGGCCAAGACCTTGTTATTTCTGGGCTTTCTAGGCCCCTTACTGGGATCTCATTCATTTGGGCTCTATTTTCCCTGCCCTGGGGCTCACCTAGGATGGAAGCATCTGACATACAACTGGTTGGGATTTGGGAGAAGCCCAACATGTTTTGCAAGTTGATTAGTCAGGGCTGTAAGTCATTAGAGGTTTTCAAAATGCAAATTAAGCAATTATTGGGCTTTTTGGAAATGATAAGCAGGCCAAGAGTAAATCTGAGCCTCAGTAGGGAGAGTCCTGGCCACATGAGGACCCGTGACCCATCCCACACCCCTCTGCATCCTAAACAACACCTGAAATGCTTTTCTTTGTCAATGAAACCGCCTGATTTCTTGGAGACCTAGAAGAGGGACAGGACCACTGGATATCTAGCATGGGGAGATGTCTCCTCCTCACCATCTGATTCAAAAGTGCCCTGATCAGTTAAGATGCATTTAGTTACAAGTTGCAGGAAATCTTGACTTATGCTAGCTTTAAAATGTGCAAATTTGTTATTTCACAAAACTGGGTGTCCTAAGCTGCAGGGAGAGAATAGGGTGCAATGCCTCCATTCACAGTACAATAATCTCATCAAGGGCACTGATTCTTTCCACCTCTCCAGTCTACCACCCTCGGACTCTGCTTCATCATAAGCCTGGGCCCCTTTGGGTCACACAACGGCTACAGCTGTCCAGCCATCACATTCAGACAACATCCAGAGGAAGAAATGCAGAGCTGTCTCTCTGTGCCTTCCTTTTAGGAATGAGAAAACCCTTTCCACTGGCCTCAGAAGATTTCCACCTGTGTCTCATTGGCCAGTTTCGGGTGGGATGCTTCCTCCTCAACCAGTCACTGGCAAATGGGATGAAATGACCAGACTTGGCTTAAATTTGTCACAGCAAGGTGGACTTGGCTTTGGAATGTCAACCATTGTATCCAATGTGCTTTCCCATGTCAATCTTCCCCTATTTAGTGGTCATTTGCCAAGTATGACTTCCATGCTTGGTACAGTATAAGGCATTCCAGGGTTAGTAAAATGAATAGACATAGACTCTGCCCTAAGAAAATTTCCAATAATAGAGAAATGATGCATGTTCATAGGAAACAACAACAACAAAAAACTAAATGGAAACCAACTGCAATTGTTTAGAAGAATAGCTAACAAATGCTTGGCTCAGCACAATTTACCAGGAATTTTCTAAACACCTATGTGCATAGATATAGTTTAGGTGTCATGGAGGAGACAAAAGAACATAAAAATGCATTCTTCCTGTTCAAGAGCTGAGTTAAGGAGCCTGAGTATGCATACAAGGGGAAGCCTCTGTTTTTTACTTACTCCAGACAGAGGTACAGATGGCCCATGGCTACTTTAAAGGAGTATTTATGGGGAGTAATTTCAAAGCTTCTGCTGGGCCTTTGCATAGCTAAGAGAGTGGTCATTAAGTCTCGCCTGTCAGTTGAGAAAGCTTTTCGCTCTAAGTAACAGAAAACCAGATTAACTATGTCTTAAACATCAAGGACATTTATTGTTAAGAAGTCTCCAGGTTAGCAGTCAGCTCAACGAGGTAATCAAGGTTTCAGGATTTTTTGATCTTTCCATTCTTTTGCCTTTAGACTGCTGGATTTTCATCTGTGTGATTTTTGCCTCGTGGTGGCAGGATGGCCATCCCAGCTCCAGGCATCAAATCCACATTGATGGGAGAAGGGGGATGGGGCCCTGCTGGCATATTTGCCCGTGGTACCTGTCCTTTTGATCAGGAAGTAAAATATCTTTCTGAGAAGTCTACTAGCAAACCTCCCTCATATCTCCCTGGTCAGAAGTGGGCCTCTTGGGCACTCCTATGTGCCAGGGAGGCTGGAAGTCTGTAGGGAGAGACAGAAAGGGAGGGGGGTTTGAGAAGGGCTGTGGGTCTGCCAACCAACAGTGCCTAGTGCAGGAGTTGGACTCAGCGATGTGTCTTTTTTACAGTGGCAAGAAGACCAGAGGGGCACAAAGTGAGAGCAGAAAGACAGAGAGAGGGACCAACAGTGCCATACAAATTAGGCAAATATTTATTTTCCTCTTTATACAGTAGACCCCCCTTGTCCACGGTTTCACTCCCCCTGCCTCCCAGTTCTGCTGCTGATGCGCACGCCTCACGAGCTGGCTTAGGCTTGCTTCTGCTTGGGGACGGAGGGACGAGGGAAGAAGGTTTTTTTGACCGGGTTTCTGGGCAGAGCCTGGCTAGTGCCCCATGCCCGGTCTCTCCTCCTTCTCAGGCCTGCTGGGCCACTGCTCCCGGATGCACAACAGAGGGGCTGGCCCAGAGAGGCCTCCTGCCTCAGACTCGCACTGGCCCAGAGCCAGATCTCCCTGCTGAGCTGGCCTTACACCCTCTCCCCACAATTCCTGGGGACTGTGGTGTTTTTTTCTACCCCACAGGCAAGCTTGGTCCACCCTGGCAGGCTTCCCTGACATTAATTCTTAGGGTGAAGATAGTGGGATCTGTTTCCCCCTCTGTAAGATGAGTGCATTGCATATGGTCAGTAGTTTTGAAACATTGTTTGAATCAGTGGACACCTTTAAAAAGGATTTTCCGGGCAAGTCCATAATGTAAGGTGGATTTCAGCAGAGTTTCCCTGGTTGAAGCAGGGCAGGCCTATGCAGGGTGAGGGGAGGAAAGACATTTGCTTCCCAGCGTCTCCTCCAACTGCCCGCTTGGAGTGTTGTGTAGGAAGGTACTCCAGAAGCATATCCTGAGCCCGGGGTTTGGATGTAGGGATTTCTATAGGAAGTGCTTCCAGGAAACGGGTAAAGGAGTACAATAAGCAGATGTGGATTGGAAACAATGGAAGAGCAATGTCCACACTTGTCCTCCGCTCCTTCCCTCAGCCCTGTTTGGTTGTGCAGGGGTGAGGAGGAAGCCACACTAGGACAAGATTTCAGGCAAAGTCTCACAAAGGGTCACTACAGCCTGATCCTGCAGGGGGACTCTGGTCTGTTCATCGCAGCTCAGAATCTTCCAGTCCTACCCAAGAGGACTGTGGCTTTCACACCTGGATGACAGCCCCCAAACCTATGAGGAAGGTGAGAGTACTCCTAGGCCTTCCATTCTCAAAGGGGACAAAGCAGGACTCCAGCCTTCCAGGGGCGGTCCTCCCAGCACGAGCGGTTGGTGCTGTCAAGGGGCACACAGGAAATGATCAAATGGGATCTCCCTGGGGATCTGGGCAGAGAAATGATATCATGTCTTTATGAAGAATGAGACTTTAACTGGAGAGAAGAGAACCCAGGGGCAGAGAGAAGTTCTGGAGCCAGAGGGCACAGAGCTGCCTGTCCCCAGGAGCCCACCTCCCTCCTTTCCCATGGACCTAATCTGGCGACCTGCAGAGAAATGGGGGGAAGCAGCCAGCGAGGGAGGGTGGACGGCAGAGTGAAAACAGAGCCTCTGCCTCTGCAGAGCACTTTTCCACGGATGTGTTTTTCTTTCCGATTTTATAGCTAATTTATTTATCTGACCACTCGGGAAGGGAAGAAAAGTACCATTTTATGAGTCCAGGACAAAATCAAAAACAATAGCACATTTAGGTGCCCTAATTTTTCCGTTCCCAGAGATTTATTTCATTTTATTATATTTGACAGCAGTCAACAAACAGCAAATAGGCAGCGAGTGCAGCTCTCTCAGCACATAATGGTTTGTATTCTCTGTGCACAGGGCAGAGATTTTTTACTGCATACATCATTTGGAACTTGCCGCATTGATCCCCAAAAGTAACATACATAACTTTGTTCTCCTGGCACAAACCAACACAAGACGTCCAGTCGATGGATGCGGGTGTGGTCACATATGAGGGTGTGACTTCCTTCAGGAGGGAGCTGTGAGTTCGGTACCTGTGGGGACTCTGTGGAGGGTTTCAGGGCTTGGGCTGCTGAGGTGTGTGTGTGCAATCCTGAGGGTGTTGGGTGTATTTGAGTGTGTGGCATGATCGTGGGATTGTGTATTTGTGGGTGTAGTGGGCAGCAAAATGCATGATGCAATGAACCTTTCCAGTAGAATGGGAGAATGTGTAGCCTTGGAGAGTCTTTGGGTGGGTCCCAGCACCCTGAATCTGTTAAGGCTTACATCAGTGTTGAACAAGGGTTCTGGCCTTAAAAGGAATGGCCATTTCGGCCATAATTTGGGCAGTTGTTATGGCCATGTTTGTTCAGCCTGAAAGTTTCATGGACGCCATATCTACATTCATATTTTAATTTCTCTTTGTTCCATGCCCTGATCAGCTCATGCTTGGGTTCCAGTCCCCATGCTGAAACTCCCTTGGTTATCTCAGCAAGTTCTCAGGGTGCTAGCATTTCTCATAGCCTTCTGCACCCACCAGTCCTTTCTGTTATGGTTGCTTGGATCCATGTGGATGCTATTTAATCTGCCCAGTGATTGCTGAAAGCTCAGAGACCACTCACATGCCATAACACTGTGCTGGCCATCAGGCAGAAGTAGGGAATGAGACCTTTCATTAATTGCTTCCTATATAGCTGAGACCAGGCTGTAATTTCTGGCAAGACTTTACTGAAGTCTTGGGGGTAGCATCGGAAATAAAACCCTAGAATGGCAAGTAGATGTGGCTGTTTCCATAGCCCACAGGCCCAGGCTCAGCCTTGCAAAGTGTCCTAAGAGCCTGATGCAGCCTGCCCATTCCCTGCCAGCATGGCCCAAGTGCCAGGAACTGGCTTATCCCTGGAAATGGCAGATCTGCACACATGACTTCATTTCCTTGGAGTCCAGATTCAGCCTACAAAGAGGTCCAGAGTGGAAAATCGTTCTTGTGCTAAAGCCAGTCTTATTTGTTTCTGTTTCTTGACCCTCTCTCCTATGATGGTTGACAATGAGTCCAGTTCTTTCAAGGAAAACTCTCCCACCTCCCACCTCCAACCTCCTTGAATTATGCCCACAAGAGATCAATTGCTGGAGAGTGGCAGAGTCCACTCAGGAGGCTGCACAGTTTGGACTGACTGCCACATTGAGGCATCAATAATACATCGCAGGCTAGTGCTTGCCCCGCCTGGTGAGGGATGGGAGCTTCTTTGACCGTCTGTTTCCTGCAGCTAGAGTGTGCTCAACTATGCCCCAACAGCAACTGCTTATCCTTACCACTTAGCCATTTATAGGTACTTTCCTGTCTAAAAGCTGGACTACCCCAGAGCAACAAAACCCTTCCAGATCCGGTGCTGAATCGATCCCGAACACCAATGGACTTCCCCCTCCAAAAATCCCAAGCTCCTGCATTCCCGACAATGGTGAATTCTGTTTTTCCCAAGAACACTGGGAGAGTAAGCACTTTACATTCACACCTGCAGGGCCATTCAGGTGGATTTACCTGAAAGAAAGAAGACACAGTCTTCTCCAAAGGCATTTCCACATTGCCTCCTCTTTTGAGAGAGAACACTTCTGGAGACATTGAGAGAGCAGTTATTCCAATGTTTGTGCTTCCCATTGAAGCTAAAACAAACCTTATATGTCTCATCCCAGGAGCAATGTGATGTTTGGATTTATTTGTCAGAAATTCCATTTATGTGGTATTGAGCAGCCATGGTTTGCCTGGCACTGTGCCTGTCCCGTGGGGCTGCAGAGGTGAATGGTGCATGGTCCCAGCCGGCAGGGTGCTCACAGGAGAACACAGGCAGGTCCTCACAGAGCCCCCATGGGGGGCCGCCCATGACAGAGGCCAGAACTGAGAGCCCAGGGAGTGACAAGGAGGGGGAGGCAGAGATGAACTCCGGCTGGAAGGTAGTTCTGTTTGCCATCACTCTTATTTATTGCCCTCTAGTTTAGGAAAAAGAGGTACACACGAGCTGGCCTGCCCACACCACGGAAGTAAAAGAGTCAATCAGCATCTCTGAGTCTAGTTGGGAATGAAAAGGATTCTGAACACTGATTCCGCTTTTTGATTTTAAAGCGAACACACAAAAATGGCCAGAACCTGGGGATACCGACCTCCTTCACCTCTGCATCTACCCCAGAAGGTTACCGAGCAGCACAGCAGCTTTCATTTCTTACAGACCCCCTCCACCCCGGACCACAGCGGGGACACAGAGAAGCCACCTGAGCCTCCTGCAATTCGTTCAGAAGCCCCTGTTTTGGGGAAGGGAAACACGGCCACCTCCAAGGACCCCGGGTCTCCACTCCGTTCTCTCCATGCCTCACTGCAAAGCCCCGACTGTTCAGCTGTGGGAAATGAGTGGCCCCACAGGTATGCTGGATCCTGTGGACATGACTTAGAGAAACACAGGGCATGAAAATGAAGTCATGTATTTTATTTTGTGTAGTGTTGAAAGCCTAGTGAACAAAGCCTCTTCTGCCCCAGCTCCCTCCCTTTGTTTCATTGGAGCATGAGATGCAGAAAGGGCACTGAGGTCTGGGCTGTGTATGAGAGAGAACAGGCTCAGCCCAGGCTCAAGCTGGGTGTCAGACCCAGGCTGACCACCATCACCGCCCAGTCTGTGCCTGGCCCTGCATTCAGAAGGAGAAAGAATCATGGACTACGGTGTCAGAGCACAAACTAGCCAAGCTGCAGGGCAAGGCACAGGACCCTGGATTCCCACAGAGAAGCCGAAGAGTGGAACAGACCTTTATTTCCAAGACTCTGGGTCCTAAATAGCCCAGGCAAAATAGCGCAGGTGAGTCGGGGAGCTGGGAAATCACTGCTGTGTCCTGAGCTTCTTTGGGCACTCACTGGGCTAGGGACAGACCTGGAATGGGACTTATGGTGGGAGCATTTCATGAGTTGGGGGCACACAAGGTGATGACTCCCCCAAGTCACCTTGGGACACTGGGATATTCATGGAAGTCACACACCAGGGTCAGTGACTCTACCTGGGTCCTAGTCCTCCTCCTGATTTCATCTCTGAGAATTAGACTCACAAGGGACAAGTTCTTTGCACTGTCATGAGTGTCTGCAGCGTGAGGCCATTTGGACCCGTTGAGGTCTCTGAGACCTGTTAAGGTCTCTTTGAAGCCTGTCTATAAGAACATATATCACCTGAGCAGGACTCTGGGGCTTCTAGCCTATATCAAGAAGACTCTGAGCCCCAAAGTCAGAGGCTTCTAGGGGGAAAACATTGTCTTTTCAATAGGGCCCCTGAAGGTTCTGCCTTGGGAGCCTCACAGGATCAGGATTTCTGAATCACTCTGGGTCTGGTGTTCATGAGCTTGAGACACTGAAGACGTAGCTTTCACGATCTCCACTAACTCATGGTCTGCCTTTATGCACTTAAAAAGAGAACCTTCCTTCTCATGACACCTCCATTTATTCAGAATTATCATGTAAAACCTAAATTAGGCATTCCACACTCGGGTTCTGACAGAACCATTACTTTTTATGCTTAGAGAGTTGAGTTAACTTTAAATTATTGGGGCCCAGCACCTGGGTGAAGCAATCGTCTTCAAACAGATCAGGCATCTGTGGGCTCCACTAATGCAGAAACACAAACGGGATTAAAACCCATTTCTCCTCTGCTGGCTAGATGTAGATATACGACGGACCCAGAGAGAGGTCTGTTGTTGCTGTTAATTTTGCCAGAGTGTGTTTTGGGCAGAAATAGGCCAGGTTCTGTCCCTCAGTAACCATGAGGCTGACTTACAGGTGTGGCCTGCCTGCCTGACCCAACTGTGGTGTGGAAGTCCTAGCCCTGTTCTCTGCCAGCCACAGAGCTGGGCACGGAGACCACATTCTCAAGGAGTCCTGAGTGGAGAGACACAGAGACAAATAAGAATCATGTTAGAGTTAAAAAGGAGAAAAGAGGCGGGGCACATTGTTCCTATTTCCGGTGAGTCCCGCCCCCCACCTGCCTGCTGCAGGGCAGCACACAGCCATCCACAGACTTCACAGAGCGGCTTCTAGGGTCCACTGAGCCTTCTTCAATATTGCGTGTGGCCAGTGCCCATTAAACGGTGGTCATTGCATGATGCTTCCTATTCCCTAAAACACCTGCAACCCTCGCCACAACCCTGGAGAGCCCCCAGTCCCCCTCACTAGATTGCTAAAATAAAACTTTCAGCCATTGGACGAAAATTGGCAACAGTATTGGCCAGTTGGAACAAGGTCAGCTGCCTTCCTGCCTGCCAAGGCTGCCCCAGCAAAGGAGGATCTTGAGCCACCAGCCAGCAGATCCCAGAGCTGCCTCTCTCAGTGTGGTCCACATTCCCAGAGGACCCCCATGCTGCTCGGGCATCTTTGCTCCCAGGAGATCCTCCCTCTTTTCCTGGCAGCTCAAGTTTTCCCAGAAAACCCCTATTCTCCTTCATCCTCCCTTCCCTCCCCCACACACTGCCAGGACAGCAACACTCCCAGTTGTCTGCCCACATTGTCCCCAGTGCCATTTATGGTGGCAAATGTGACCATTCTGACCAGGTGCTAAAGAGTTCGGAATTTGTGAATAATTATACGATTGACATTAATTGTTAATTTTACTGTCTACAAAAATTTGAGCTGCTTTCCAAGTAAATCTAACAAATGTGTTGATTATATCAATTAGGACTGCCAAAATGTCATTGGCAGTTTGATTTCAGACCATTTTAATGTCATCTGTAGGCCAGAGCAGAGTGGTCAGAGCTTGGGAGCTTGTGTGATGGGCAGGATCAGTTGTTAGCCTCTGAGAACTGGGACTTCTGGGTGAGGGGGCTGGCATTGTCATCTGGCCTGGAGGCTGGGAGAGCCCAGGTCAGGTCTGTGGGGACAGCAGAGCTGTGTGCTAGGATCAGCATTCAGCAGACTGCCTGGAGCTGTGCAGGCCTCCTAGGAGCCTAACTTGATCAACTTTCAGCCTGAGCTTGAACCAAATCCAATAGAGATTGGCTTGGAGCAAGAGACAGCTGGCTGCCTGGGCCCTCTGGACTACAGCCCCTGTGGGTGGCAGACCAGCAACCTTACAAGGCAAAGTCCAGCGTCACCCTGATGTGAAATGCAAAACAGACCAATTGCACATCATGGAAGACTCCTGTGGGTCTCTGCTCCTGACCCTGATAACAGAAGAACCCAAGGTTCCCACTGCACCCATCCCAGGAGGACCACAGCCTGTGCTGCGAAGCACTCACATTCATCTGCCGGGAAACAGGCGGCGTGGCACCGAGGAGTGTCGTGTTCAGTTTTAAAATGCCACAAATAACAGATTTATAGATTTTTCTAAATACATTATTTTAGCTTGACAGCATTAATCATTCATGCTTCCTTCTTTCATTTTTCTACCTGCAATGGATTATTGAAACAGAAAATAACAACGAGAAAGGCTAGCAGCAGTATCAAAATGTCAAGTTTGTACTTACAGTTGTATGGGCCCAGACAGGGTCAAGAGCCCCAATTATTTGTGTATGTACACAGTGGTACGACACGAAAGGTTATGTCACCTGCAGCTATTTTCCTGCAGATTTAAATAGGACTGATATTCAGCTGTACAGTGAGCTGCTGACATGGAACAGAGAATTGTAAAATACTGCAAACTCTGGTGTCAGAACCTAAAATATGAATTGGGTGATTGCAAGGTATGGCTGTGGGCAGTGCTGCATGTCATGGTGCGAATCTGCTCAATTACTTTGGGTTATTCCTGACCTGTTCTTTTTCATTTAAACATAAGGCAAGAGTGAAATCACAGTGCCATGCTGGGGGTACAAACATCAGGTGCCTACTTTACAAGATGCCTTCTAGAGATGAAGAGAGCGCATACCAACCAAGCCCAACTAACTAAGAAAGGGCAGATCGATACACAGGTGAATCTGCAAGAGAGTCATGGGGGCCCATTTGGTGGGTAAAGTTGAATAGATGGGACAAGGAAGGTCTGTTATGCATTTTCTCTAAATTATTGTTTCCTTTTAGAATATAGCCATGACATGGAAAGATCTGTAGGGACAATTTGCCATTTGGTCACTAAGTACAGGGTTGGATTTTATTTTCTGTCAGTAGATCACCACCCTATGTCTTCCTCATAGGTATTCAATGAGTGTCTGTGGTCAACAGATGAATGAAAGTGTACACGGACACAATGCAGGAGATCCTGCAACGTCCTTTCACAGACAACGTCACCTTTGATCTGCACCAACACCCAATGAGATATGTTTCAGCCAACAGAAACAAATGCTTAAACATAGGACAAGGATCAGAGAGACTAACCAGTTGTTAAAAGCTACTCAGCTATCAGTTAGCAGCGAGGGCTCAAGCCCACCTCATCTTTCTGTATCCCATGTGCTATGGGTAACTTGTGACCCCACCTCAAAGGGCAGTGGTGGGCCTGAGTAGGTTAACTAGTAGTGGGGATGGAACATACTCCTGTCCCTGGTTTTCCCAGCATCTGAGGCTTTGGGAAACAACTAGCTGCATTAGGTTTTACGGTCCAGCCTACTGTCGGGAAGAGAACTCAGAAAGCAGTAATTCCCAACATATTTTGTAGTGTCACAGAAATGCCCCGCCTAGACAGACAGAGATAGAGAGAAGTGGACTTTTGAACCTCAGCCTATCTAGTAATTTCTTATCCAGGCACCATCCCCTCTCTCCACATGTATCACAACTATTTCAAACTTCCCCTACTTTGGCCAAGCCACTCTCCTCCTGGGCCTGCGGACGTGGCCCACATCTTTGCTACTTATGTTTCTCCTGTCCCAGATGGCTTTTTTTTCTACCCTATGTCCCTTCCTTTCCAACTATCAAATCCTTGCCCTCTTTCCTGATCCTGCCCAAAGCCCCACCTCCTTCAGGAATCCTTTATGAGGCAATTCCTCCTGTCTTAGTTAGGACTCATGGAAGAAAGCAGGGTTGATTGCTGTGAATCTAAGCAAAAAGGAGAACTTATATCAGGATGAGAAGGATGCATAAGTACATGAAACAAAGGGGAAGGATGTTTCCAGGCCTCAAAAGCTGACGGAATAAATAGATAGCAAGGTTTGCTATACCTGCACAAGGAATGAAGGACTGACATGTTGCAACATGGACGAACCTTGAAAACAGTGTAAATGAAAGAAACCAGTCACAGAAGAACATATACTGTATTATCCCATTTATATGAAAAGTCCAGAGTAGGCAAATCCATAGAGCAGACAGTAGATTAAGTAGTTGCCAGGGGCTGGGGAGAGGAAAATGAAGAGTGACTGTAGACAAGTCTGAGTTTTCTTTTTGGGGAAATGTTCTAAAATTAGTGGTGATTGTTGTACAACTCTGTGAATATACTAAAACCCACTGAACTCTACAGTTTAAAAGGGTACATTTTACAGTATGTGAATTATAGTTTTTAAAATGATGGGAACCAGGGACAGATGTTCTCAGGAGCACCTCTGTATTCCCTCATCTGCTTCCTTCTCTCTTCTGAGCAGCTTGCTTGCTTTCTTTGCTCCCCAATCCAAATGCAAGGAAGTGGCCTCCCACGGCTCCCGAAATTCCATCCTTTTGATAAGAGACCAATCAGAATCAGACTGTCATCTCTTAGTCCCAACTCCAGATTTCTAGAAAAGAAGCTAATTGGTCCAGATGGGGTCAGTTTCCCACTCCTGGATCATTCTCCTATAACTGGGGATGGAGGGAAGGAGGTTAAGTAATCTCTACTCTCAATATAATCATAGAGCCTGAGTAGAACAGAAGATTCCAGAAAATGGACAGAAGAAGGGCAGACCATCCAATATATGGAAAGTCCACCATAGATGTTCATCTTCCAATATATGGCTAGGGTATTAAAACCTGTTATACAGATATAGATAGCCATAGACACATGACTATTTCTCTTAACTCTTCTGGTTATTTAGCCATACTTTTCTACCTGGTACTTTTTGACTCTATTTTTTCATTGTTGTTTTGTGTTGCTTTTCCCCCCATGGATTTGTCACCCCACTTCCCCTGGATGACGGAGATGCAAAGGATGACTCAAAGCCCATCTCTTCTGAGCAGTGAGAAGCCCCAACATGGTTAACTTCCCTGGAGCCCTCCAGTGAGAGGGATCCCTTCTTTGGGAAATTAGCACAGAATTCTCTTCCTGCATTTATTTTCCAGACCAGGAAGTTACAGGAAGAGAACATAGGAGGGTTATAGTTTAACAATACAGGCTGGCAACTTTCAGTGAAACAAGCCAGATGACATTCCAGTAAGGCAATTAACAAAAGCTCAGTCTTAGCAAACATTCCTTCTCCTCCTAGCAGTTTTCCAGCAACTTAGAAATCAATCAGTAACTAATCTGTCTTTGAGCCAGCAACCTTGCTATGCCACAATTCTTATCTTGCAACAGAGACTTTATAGCCTGAGGAAAATTTCCAGTCAATATTTGAAACTGCAAGGCTTTGGAAAAGAAGGCCCTGTGAGATACATGTGCTTCATAGTATATTCCACATCCCATGACTTTTTTTGTTTTTTGCTGTAAATCTTATCTTCTCAATTATATTAACATTTTATTATGTGCAAGGTCCACTGTCTTCCCCTTGTCTTTTATATCTCCATAGCATCAGATAAAGTTCTGGAGGCTTACGCTAGAGTTTAACATGGGGAGTGGAGTTCCAATAATGTACAGTGCCAGGTTTTACACAAGATTATACAATTCTGGAGGTGCTCTTCAAAGAATAAATTATGTATACAAAATTAGGATTGGAAGTAAATATTTACTTAGAATGAAAAAAGAAATTACCAAAACTAGACATTCAAAAAAGCCTACAAATATCTCAGAAAAAAGCATATTTTATTAATCAAACATTTTTTTATTAATTAACATTCTGACACATCTCTACAGTACATTTTTTCCTACCTTTTTTTAAAATCTGCATTCTCTTTGATCAACAATTTTATGATGTCATTTTCTATAGTGGGAATAGAAAGATTCTTCCTCCAGCATGCATAAAACATGCAAATTCACACTCAGATACATTTGCTGAGTGACTTACTACTACAGATTTGTGCCTTACAAACATTTCAATTCTCATACATTCTGTTTCTCTTATTCTTCATCAAAAAGGAAAAAGAAGTATGGTGTGT
The DNA here is from genome assembly GCF_000696425.1 of Galeopterus variegatus. Taxonomy (NCBI): domain Eukaryota; kingdom Metazoa; phylum Chordata; class Mammalia; order Dermoptera; family Cynocephalidae; genus Galeopterus; species Galeopterus variegatus. Next base: position 116,476 of record NW_007727974.1, read on the forward strand.
TTATAATTGTTTGTTCTATGTTAAAGATATTCCTTATAGGAGAAGACTTCTATTTTGACTAGGCTGGTTTCTGTCAAAGAACTTGAACCACATTAATAATTTTACATGTCTGACAATTGGAAGAATTTCCGCAGACTAGCTTCTGGCTTTATATACCTCAAACCTTTTTAATTCTTCACAACTCTGTGTAGGTGCCACTGGACACATGCATATCTGAATAGAAACTCTGGCCCTGAACCTCCATGGCTTGCATGGGGTAGATTGGTACAGGGGCTAGGAGGAATATTCGTCAAGTCATTCCTGTAAGCCATCAGTATGGTGAGCATTCAACTGCACTGAAAAGTAACTGTGAATACATAAATACGTCTCTTCAAACCAAAAATGAATGTATCCACATTCAACCTCCCCTTAGTAAGATCCTCAAAATGCCCACGGCCACTTCAACTCCAACCTACACAAAAGGACTTGTGGTAGAGGGGATGTTAGAGTGGAAAGAGAATGTTCTCAAAGAATTGTGGTTAAAATCTTTATAATCTTCAAAATGTGTGACCACATGATTATATTCCCAAGGTCCATCTGAAAGCTTTGGCAGGAGGCCATGCAGGTAAGGGACTCTTAAGATCAAGCTTTATTAGCTTCCAGGTAAAATCACCTCTGGTCAGAAAATAAATGTTTTTGGATGCTAGAGAAGGGAGAAAAGGGTGCTCTTGCTGGCTGGATTGTAATGGAGTACACCTTTTTATTTTCTTCTCAAATGGAGTTAAGAGCTGGGGTTTGGAATCTAAAAGTTGTATTAATGTGTTTTCTATTGCTTCTAACAGAATACCTGAAACTGGGTAATTTATAAAGAAATAAAATTTATTTCTTACAGTTTTGGAGGCTGGGAAGTCCAAAGTCCAGGGAACACATCTGGTGAGGGCCTTCTTCTTGGTGGTGACTCTCTACAGCAATGCAGGGTGTCACGTGGTGAGAACAGGCTGAACAAAAGAGCTAACCTGCTCACTTGCTATCCTTTTAAAGCCGTAAGAACCATGCCCATGGCTCAATGACTGGATCAATCCATTCACAAGGGCGAAGTCCTCACAATCGAATCACCTCGTAAAGGCCCCCACCTCCCAAATACCATAATAGGATTTCCCACCTTCTTAACAGTGTTACAGCAGGGATTAGGTTTCCAATACATGAACTTTGGGGGAACACATTTGACCCATATCACAGGCATTGATCTTAGTCTAATCATTTGAAACATAGTGTCCTAAATAATGGAAATGGGAATCCATGTCTCTTGGGTCTCAAGATGACTCCATGTCTAACCCAGGCCTCAGGTCTACTACCCCATAGGCCCCTAGCAACCATCTGTCCATGAACTGATGGGTGGGTTAATGGATGAGGCCCATAGCCTTTGCTGTGAGGATCAAAAAGATGATGCATTTAAAGTGATCTGTAAACAGAAAGACTCCCTACCAAAAATAGGTCTAAACAAAAGAGTTCAGTTTGCTTAAGAAGCTCCCTATACTATCAACAGAGGATAATCATTTTTAGTACTTTTGGAAGATATCCTTCTCACCCACCAAATCAATTAGAAAAAGGCACATCATTTTCAAGGAAGTCTAAAGACTTGCTCTCTCATGTTTTCTTCTGTCATCAGGAGTTTGTGAAGAATGGGATGGGAAAATCCCCAAACGATAGCCCAGGTTTTATATAATGTCAATATTTTCAGTGGTGCACTTGCCATGCACTGAAAATGTGTTTTGAATACTTAATAAAAAGCAGGTGTTAACCCATAGATGTTTCATTCAAAAGTGAGACTAGTCTTCTTTCCTGCCCCACCACCAACCATCTGACATCCTAAGTCCCTTATTCTGGCTAGGATTTTTATTTGTTTAAAGGTGACTTGATAAAATAACTATATTAAAGTAATGAGTCAGCCAAATGTGAGAATTGCTTTATAAGATCCTGTGCAAGTGAGCAAAGACCTTTCACAGAGGCTTAAGTGAAAAAGACAATATTCTTATTGGATTATATAAGTGAAAACTCCAGAGTTAGATGTCTTCCGGTAAAGCTGGATTCAGGGACACACAAACTGACATCGCAGGGACCTAGTCTCTCTTTACTCAGCCCTGCTCCCTGTGGTAGTAAGGCAGTTGCACAAAGTTCAGGATCTCCATCTTCTTGGTTTTGAATACATTAAAAAACAAGAGAACTTTGTCCTCAGAAGCTACAGCAAAGTTATCCTTGTGACTCTTAAGTTCTGATAAAGTCATCAGCCAATCCCTGAGCCAATTGTTATGGCCAGCAAAGTATAATGATCTCAGAGGAGCCTCATCCTCACTCTGAAAACACAGACTGAGAGTGGGAGAAGGGTGGTCCTCCAAAAAACAGATGCTGGGTAGGGCATACACCAGCCAACCACCACCCAGTGGCTGTACCTTCCAACCTCACTTTGAAGACTTTGAACCAGAAGGACCAGGCTCCAGCACCCACCTTAAGAATATCTGAACTGTCCTCCAGGGTGGTCAGCTGGTGAGAAGGCAGGATCATTCCAATACAGATTTGTCTTAACCAATCTACCTAAGCAAAGGCGACAGCCCCATATCTCCAAATCCATGGTGTATGTGTAAATACATGGAATGTAGTTATTCACAGACAGCTGTTAATTGTGATTCTTCACAAAGGTGATATAAACAGATCACTGCCAATTGAAAGTTTTAATTAGATTTATTAATTCTAGAATGCAGTTGAAATGTGGTGAATATTGATTGTAATGGCCTCTGTTTTAAATATAATTAATTCACGATCTGCATAATTGCTCATTACCTGTACCTTAATTATGGGGCATAAAACATTGTTTATCACTAACATAGTACTAATGGGAAGACGGGCTCTCACTGATAACTTAGGATTCTTGGTCTGTTGCTGAAGAGAGCAATGAGACATTTCATTTTCTTTAGAGGGAGAGAGACAGAAAGAGGAAAAAAAAAAAAAAAAAGAAGCTGTGTCTCCAATGACAACCGGTATGCAGAGACAACCTGATAAACAGAGGGCATTTATGATTCTTTTATGACTACATTTTCTGACAAGATAAAGTAAATACTCTTTTGTGGGACTTTACAACTGCACAAGGCTAAAGCTACTGTCCAAAGAAACTGAAAAATTTGAGTATAAATATACTGTGTTTGAGGCTGGTTCATGGGCAAACAGGATATCCTAGCAGCTTGACAATTTTCATATAATACCATGAAGAATTTCATGGTTTTTCTTCATCTTACAGCTAGTACCAATACAATACATCTTTTCTAGGAAAAGAATTATACAAATCTATGGTACTTTCTGTTTTTCCCACATACTATAAATCCTAAAGATAGTTCACGTGCCTATTACTGTTAGTCTTTTTTTAAGTCAAAGCCACAAAACCTGAAATATACCACATATACAAAAACAAAAAATCACGTAGCCAGAAAGTTTGAGTAAGATGAGATATGGATGATTTTTGATTCTGTAGGATTTTTCGGAATTCCATTTACAAAGACTGGGGGAAAGGCAGGCGAGAGGAGCAGTAAGTCTATGGACATCTATCTGTGTCTAGGTATGACATCAGTGGGATAGAGTTGTGCACCTGTTCAGAGGAGCTTGTCAATGTCATCTACAGTAACTGACTTCATGTGGTCATAGAAGCTAAGCAATTAGGAGAGGCAGACAGGCAGCTACCAGGGCCAACTTTTGCTAATTCTGCTCAACCTCCCTGGAGATAGTTCTGAAAGAGAACCACTTATCTTAGTCTATGATTCTTTACCAAGTGGCCAAATGAAGCTTTGTCCCACTCCTTCTAAAGTGGGGCACGCCGTATGACAGAACTTCTTGTAAGCTCTCACCATTGGTACTGCATTCTTGTTCATATTTTTACAGTGCCTGCATGCACGTGACATGGTGCAACTACATGTCCTCAATCTTAAGACCATTAACTGCCAGTCACTTAAAGTTGGTGATATAGTCACGGAAATAATCAACCAAATATTGCATATAGTGCTGTGCTATTTACTGAAGGCAAGGCTTCATTTGATCTAAATGTACAAATCTACACTGGGTCCCAGGAAACTCCAAAAATTGAAATAAGCAAACACTGAAAAGATAAAATGGAAAATACAGAAAAAAGAGGGGTTTTTTTTCCCTGAAATAAAAGCCAGAAAAATAAGTGATTGTACATTTTTAACGAAATGTTTTATTTTCATCCATGTCAGTTTCCTCTATCTTCAGTTAAGTGTGAGTGAATCGTTAATAGTATCCAAGTTTGTGACCAAAAAATTAAAAACAACAACAACAACACAATAAGAGACAATTCCAGATAAATGAAAACTTTATGTTCAGAGCAGGTACTGCTTCTTCTGTATTGATTATAAAGGAGGAAGCCTACAATTTCAATAACTAGAGAATCCCTTTTTGTCTGGCCCCCACTCAATACATGTTGACAAATATTAATAGGCTGTCTGAAAGGTGCCTGGGATGCCCAGGTTTTCTGTCTGGACCCCCATCCCATGAGGAGCTCAATGCCTCTAGACATGGTGCTTTACCTCCCTCTGACATGGCAACTTGATCTTACCAAACTGACGGGACAGTGCATTAGTCTGGTCTGGCTGATATAACAATGTGCCACAGACTGGGTGGCTTAAACAACAGACGTTTATTTTCTCACCGTTCTGGAGACTAGAAGTGCAAGGTCAAAGTGTCAGGACTTGGCAGGTTGGTTTCTGTGGAGGCCTCTCTCCTTGGCTTGTAGACGGCCACCTTCCTCCTGTGTCTTCACCTGCCTTCACCGTCTGTACCTGTCTGTGTCCTGATTTCTTCCTCTTATAGAGCCATTGATCATATTGAATTAGGGTCCACCCTAATGACCTCATTTTAACTTAATTACCTCTTTACAGACCCAAATACAGTAATGTTCTGAGGTACTGGGGATTAAGACTTCAACATATGAATTTGGGGGGGAAGGGGTGGGCACAAATCAGCCCATCACAAATAGAAATATGAAAAAAGTGAGCAGAGGTACGGGAAAGGGCTTTGTAAATGATAAACTATTAGGTAAATACAAAAGAATGTCCCCACATCCCCACCCAGTGCCCACACTAACAGGTGCATCTAGAGCTATGGTTCTCAATGTGGGATGGGGAGGTAGAGATTTTGCCCCCTGGGGACATTTGGCAACATTTGAAGACATTTTTGGCATTTCTGGTTGTCACAGCTGGAGGGGGTTGCTACTGGCATCTAGTGGGTAGAGGTCAGAAATGCTCCTGCTAAAACTCTCACGTGCACAGGATGTGCACAAAGAATACCCTGCAACAAAATTTTATCCTGTCACAGATGTCAATAGTGTCAGAGTCAGACAAGCCTGATCTAGAAGGATCTGCACTTTTTCCTTTTTCCTTTTTTTTTTTTTTTAATTAACCTGACTACTTGGAGGAAGAAGAGAGTGAGGGGCGGGGAGGTGGGGGGTGGGGGTGGAGAAAAAGGTCGTGCCCGCCAGCTGTGTGTGTGTCTGACCTGCACACCATTCACCCGTGCCCAGGCCGCCTTAGTGCTCTTCTGAGATCATTTTTCTGCAGTTAGAGAAAGTTCTACTTCCCCCCTAGAATTATGATTGCTTTACTCTTCAGTTTTCTAGAAAGCTCCTCTTCGTGTCCAAAAAGCTCATAACAAAATGGATGAGTGTAAGCGGGAGCTACCTTCTTGAATAACCCCAGACAGCTGGGAAATAGTTCTGCTCCCCGCATGCGTCCTACAACACAAGCATTAGGACTGCCTCATTTTTTCCTCCCCTTCCATTTCATCCCCTGCTACATCTAAATTTAGCCCTCTCCCCAGTGACCCGGGAAAAGATCAAAGTGCTCTTTACAATCAATCTGCCATGTGGAGGCTGGGCAGGAGCAGGTCCTGATAGTAAATGGGGCAGGGAAATGGCAGTGAGGGAGGGGACAGCACGCAGGGGTCTCCAGTGGCTGGCAGACCCCAGCTGCATTGCTGGAAACCAGCAGGCCCAGGGAGGTGAAGGGGAGACCTTGTTTCTCCAAGATCTGGGTCTCTGGAAGTGTGAGGGAAGGACTGCCTCCTCCCAGCAGGCAGGACACAGCTCAGCCCACTCCATAGGGGCACGCGGCCAAGGCCCTTGGCTGGGGCCTTACACCAGTTCTTCGCTCAGCACAGTCCCTGGACTCTCCCTTCCAGTTTTGTGGTTCCAGTGCTGGGATGAGATGCCTTTGTCCTCTGACTAGCGATCCTGGAAGGGCAGAGAAGCCGAGCCTCTGCGTCAGGTTGAGTTCCCTGGGACAGGCTAGGTGTTGAGCTGCAGGCAGAAGGTTTACTGGGAAGAGCCCCCTGCGTAGGAGTGAGGGGGCAGGAGGGGGCAAAGGGAGAAGCAGACCACAATGCCTCAGCTGAGGCAGCCGCTGGTCCCTGGGGATGCACCGGGGTTGGGAGGGACCTTCAGAGCTGTCCCAAGTAAAGGCAAGGGGGCCGGTCCTCTGTCTCTTGGGAAGAAGGGGCATAACCCAGGGTGGGGAGCTGATCCCAGCAAGAGGTGAGCGTGCACCTGCCTGTGAGCTGGGGCACCTAGAGGAGATCTGGACAGTGCAACCTGAGTTGATTCCAGCCTCTTTGGCAAACACAGAAGAGAGTTATAAACTTAGACACACTGTCAATTGAGCCTCCTGTGGTCTCCTTCCAAGATAGTAAGCATGAGAGGAAAAACACTGGACTATACTTTGACCTTTCACTGAGAAATTCACTTTATCATAGTATCCTTGAGAAGCAAATGTCACAGGAGGAAGGGAAAAGTTTTTGTTCCCCGCCCCCCCACTCGAAGAGGGACAGGGAGGGCTGAGCTGGGACAAGCAGCTGGTGTGGGCTAGAGGCCTGGACCACCTTCCCCAGGCCACATGCAGAGGGGAAGCCCACGTAACCCAGGATCCTGGCTTTGGAAGAAGTGTGGCCATAGGAGTAGAGTAAGAATTTGATGGTTATAGGAACTTCAGTAAAGTCACTATTTTGTGAATGCCTTAGTTCAAATGGGAGTTTTTTATGGAAGAATGGCTAACATGCTGTGTGTGCTTACCATATGCCAAGCCCAGCTTTAAGTACTTTCTATGTATGAGGGTTCTTCAGAAAGTTTGTGGAAAGAGAATTAAAAGCTAATATAAATCTTTTCATGAACTTTGTGAAGTACCTTTGTATTACAGTCATTTATGCTCACCATACACTGACAGGTAAATACTACTGTTAACCTCTTGGTGCCTTAACTTCCCCACCTATAAAATGGGGCCAAGCCAGCTTGTCCAAGTGACTTAACTAGTAAGCAGTGGAGCTGGGCGTTAGCTGAGGCATCCTGCTGTCAGTGCCTGCAAGCTGACCCCTGTGCTACCCTCCCTCCTGGAAGGGCAGGGTCAGCTGGAGTGATGCTGGGGGGCTTTCTACTATCCTCAGGTGTGCTCCTGGGATTCAGGTTTACAACATCCAAGAGTAGGAACAGGTGAATTTTACAAGTAAACCAGAAATGACTGTCCCATTTTGTAAACCAAGGAACAGGCTAAGGGAAAATCCCACAACTAGTGGTGGTGGACAGGCTAGATATCAGGGATCCTGCACAGGAATATATGTTGAGCACTAACATCCGTAGGTCTCTTGGAGATTTTTGAATGAATGATCAAAGTGCAAGTTTCTATTGCTGTAAAATTATTGTCCAGTAATATAATATTATGCACTCACATCATAGAGTTCCAGAGTGGGAAGGGGCTTTAGAAAATATCGTTCCTTCTCTACCCTTGCAGAGTGAGAAATTCAAGTGCAAAGTGAAGTCACTTGCCTAAAGCTACAGGACTGGCTAGCGGCAGAGCTGAGATTATGTCCCTGAATTCCTGCCACCTAGTAACGGTCCTATTCATGAAGCAAACTGTTTTGGAGGGTGGGAAAGGAAGAGGAGGGGGATTGCTTGATTATCAGTGAAATCGATCAACAGAGTCACCGTTTAATTAAAAAATATATCAAAACCTTTCTTGATAATGATCGACCTGTTACACTGGAGCAATTAAAGTGGTGATTTTATTTACTGAGTTACTGCCAACTCCTATGATTTTTTTTCCCTGTAATACCCTTGTGATAACTCAATTGGAAATATGTGGTAAGACACAGTAATATAATGCCTTTTCTTAAGATAACTTGTGCCACAGCCACCCAGGGAGTTTATCTGATGGGTCCATTGTACAACCGAGGTCCCCTTTGTACCATTCTATATCCAATGGCTCTAGAGAGACCCATCAGGAGTCTTAGATGGGGCCCATATTTGAACTGGTGAAATGCACCCCCTGTGTTCAACAGCTCTGGGGCTGCTGCACTTTAGAAGCAATTAGGAATAGATGCTTTGTAAGATTTAAATATTAACTTTTTAAAATTAAATTTTTATTTAAAATTTCATGAAACAGAAGGACAACTGTGATCTGAATGTTTGTGTCACCCTCAGCCCCAAGTTCATATGTAGAAATTCTAACCCATAATATTGATGATGTTAGGAGGTGGGACCATGATGGTGGAGACCTCATGAATGGGATTAGTGCTCTTATAAGAGGCTCCAGAGAGCTGTTTTGCCCCTTCTGCCTTGTGAGGATACAGTGAGAAGATGCCATCTATAAGCCAGGAAGCAGGCCCTCACCAGACACCAAATTGGCACTTTAATTTAGGACTTCCCAACCTCCAGAACTGTGAGCAATACATTTCTGTTGTTTATAAGCCACCTGTTCTATGGTATTTTGTTATAGCTGCCTGAAAGGGCTAAGATAACAGTACATTCTCATCCCATTCTCTGGACTCTTTCAAGGAGTGGAAACCTAGAGTTCTCTAAGCAGACAAGTGCAGGAGCTTCCCAGTGGTGGTGGGTGCCTGTATCCTGGAATGCAAAGGCCTAAGGCCATGCAGATGCTGGGCTTTGGAAAAGGAAGTGATGAGCCTTTATTCACTCAAAAATTTAATTGATTCACATTTCCCTAGTTATTTGCCCCAGTACATTAACATCTGAAGACATTTCATTGAGGGATAGATGAAAAAGAATTCCATGATCAATTAAATTTGGGAAATGCTATATACAATACTGCCTTCATGGATTAACATACTAAAAGCTCTTAGATGCTCTGAATCAATATATCAATTTAATGTTTGGTTCATCATTTTTCCAGTTTATCTGACCACAGGACACTGTCTTCATGTCATACCTATGAAAAACGAGAAAAACCCGTTTTGAAAAACTTCTAATTGGGCAGCACTAGACTGAAACTGATTATTAATCAAAGAAGGCACAGGTGATAGAATGAACCATCCACCAGGGGTCAGGAGACCCAGATTCCAGTCTAGAGTCTTCCATGAATTAGCTGTGTGACTGGGGAAAAGACATCCCTTTTGGCCTTAGTTTACTCGCCTATAAATAGGGGCTGAAATTAGATCATTCCTAAGGCCCCTCCTGGGTCTGATACACAATGATTTTCCTGATTTGCTGAGACTCACCTGCTGGTAGGCTGTCTGCTCCCTCATTGCCTTTCACAGCTCATGTTGGCAGTTGCAGGGTCTGCATGATGACCTGGAATCTCCCTCAGGCCAAGGGAATCAAGTCATGATCCCTGAGGCCATTTGGATAGAATTGCTGTCTGTGTGTTCCTGGCCACCATAGGCTGACAGCAGTGCCAGTCTCTCTCTCTCTCTCTCTCTTTCTCTCTCTCTCCAGGGACTCTGCCCTCTGTCCCTCTGTGCAGGTCTTTGTGGTGAGTGTTCTGGGAGGGAGATAAAAACCTGGCCTATCTGCTTCTGGGAGCATAAGTCTTGATGGGGAAAGAAGCCAGGTCCACTCATGCACACAAGTGACCACAAAGCAGCCATGAGTGTCAACGGGCAGGTACTTAGGGAGACCCTAGAGGGAGCTTCCTCAAGGGCTGTAGTCCTGAAGACCCAGGATGTATGGAGGACTCAAGCAAGGCCTGAAAGTGTAGAATTCAGATACCTGGATAGAAATGAGGATGGTCTGAGCAATATGGTGAGACAGAACTGCTGGGGGCATGGTTGGGGGTGGGTGAGCCTTTCTGGCGTAAGTAGGCAGAAAGAGTGGGAATGCATGTGGAACCAGGAGCTGTAGACAGACACCAGAGCCTTTGAATGCCAATGTGGTCAGCCTCTGGGTTCATGCAGGCAATAGGGAACTATTGAAATTTCTTCAGGAAAATGATATTTTAGTAAGTGAACCTTGGTACATAATTGGAGCATGATGACAGAGCAGGCACCATTCGTGGGCTTCATACATGGCCTCAGATCTGTAACCCTGGGTGAGCTTTTGCCCCAGCTTCCCAACCCGGGGGATCACTCGAGCCCAGTATTCCCCAGCACCCCCCAACCAACAGCACATTAGGACAGAACACTGGGAGCCAGCCACATGAGGGCCCTGAAACAGGACTGATCCAAAGAAGGAAACCCAGTTCCTCTAGGCTCAGAAGCAGGGAGCTGGAGGCAAGAATATCCCAGGAGCAGAAGATTTGGGGAGTGGGAAGGAGTGCACATTTCACCTTAAAATTAGTGCTAATTCTAGAAGATCAACTGATTGATGTCTTAGGTCCTGATAGAAGTGATACATCGTCAAGTGTGATGTTTAACTTCAGGAATAATAAATAGTAATAGAGTCTAGTGCTTTATGCCGTGGGATATAGAAAGACAGATGAGAGGCTTAGTTAAGGAAGGGACATAAAATCTCTGTCCCCTGAAAGACAAGGGAGGTAGCTGGACACTCCTGGAGAGCTTTCCTTTCATTTTGTAAAATGGGAAACAGTGAGACTGAGCAGTTGGTAAGGTAAATATTTCCGCAGCAGCCGTCTGCAGTTCACTGGATTGAACAAGGACCCTCCGAATTAGGAGAGACTTTCTTAGACACTCTCCCCTTGCTTCTTTCTCCTTCTTTGCTGTATACCAGGTTCAGTGGTACTTAAGTCTTCCACACATACCACCAGTGTCCTCATCTCCAGCTGTGCACTGGGCTATTTAAAGCTCTGGTGAATGTCTGGGAGTGGTTGTTGGTCCACCCACCTTGGATGATTGCAAATGCCTGACCCAGGTCTCCAGGCTCAAACTCCAACACACTGTCTAGGGAGTTTTGTTAGAATGCTGGGCAGATGGCCTGTGTGTGTGTATCAGCTGTAATGCTTTTGTTTCCAAGTGATGGGAACTCTAACTCAAACTGGTAAGACCAATAAAAGGGATTTATTGGCTCATGTGACTGGGAAGTCCAAATGTAAGAAGGAGTTAGGGTTGCCGTTATGCTTTCATTTCTGTCTCTTGATTCTGCTTCCCACGGCCTTGGCTTCATCCTGTGGCCACCTCTGCTATTTGAGAGAAAGATGGCTGCCAGTAAACACTGGGGTATTGTGTTTTCTTCCCCAAACCCCCAGGTGGAGGGAAGGCGGGAGGGAGGGAAGAAGGTGGAGTGTGTGTGTGTGGGTGGGGGGTGAGGGGAGAGAGAGAAAGAGAGAGAGAGAGAGAGCTAGAGGATTCTTAGAAGAATGAGAAAGATCCTTTTATGGGAGATCTAAGAAAACTTCTTCTCATATTTCATTGGCCAGAAATGAAACCTAAAGCCATTTCTGAACCAATAACTCTAGCTAGGGGGCCGAGCTTTGCTGCTTGTCTTACCAATGAGCACCTACCACCAGGCACTGGGGGACTGGTGAGTTTCTAGTACACATCTGATACAGAATGAGGGAGAGGTAATCCTAGGGGAAAAGGAGGGAATTTTCAGAAAAATAAGGTGAAAATGGGTTGCGGGAAGCAATCAGGAGCTCTTTAGTGCCCAGAGTTTGACCCCATGTAGAGTACTGTTCGATCCGTCATCATTTCTGAAGCTCCCCTTACACCTACAACACCATAACTGGTCCCTTGTGTTCATTCCTGATCAGTTAGGATGCTTCTGGCTTCAAGTAACACAAAATCCTGACTCCAACTGTCTGAAAAAACAAGCAAATATATTATGTCACATCCAGAGGTAGGGTGTCTCCTGGAGATGGGCTGGTGAGATGCTCAGCAGTCACCGATGGCCCGGGTTGTTCCCATCTCTCTTCCCTCCCATCCTTAGCATTTGCTTCACCTGAAGATTACTTCCCCTCATATTTTTGAGGTGGCTGTTGCAGCTCCAGACAAGAGAATCCAGAAGAACAAGGAGAAACCATCTCTTGTGGTTCACTATCGGAGAGAGGACATTTTCCCCAAAGCACCACCTAGGCTCAAATCCCAACTCCACCACTCAGTAGCAGGTGGCCATGGGCAGCGTTTCCTAGCCTCTTCCAGTCTCAATTTTGTCCTCTGTTATGAAAGGGATAATAATAGTTCTTGAAGCATAAAAGCTTTTGAATATCAGTGGAGCAATCCCCTAAAACACTCAGCACCAGTCATGGTACACTGTAGTTCTCCACAATGACTAGCTTGACTTTCCTGGCATGCCCAGCAAGTTGACTGGGTCTGCACGCCCTGGCATGGATTGTCTCTGCTTATCCAGGGTTCGTTGTGAATCCTTCCAGTGTCCGTAGCCAAAGTGAAGGTCAGAAAATGGCAGGTTTGGGGGCTGCTCTCCCTTTTGCTGAGCCCTTTGACCAATTTCACCCTCAACAGTTCCTTTACTGAATAAGCCTAGGACGGTCATTTTGCTCTAATCATTATCTTTACAGAAAAGCCCCAATATACATTCCCCAGCCTGCAAAAAATGGCTAAAAGGATATGTGTCAGGACCTATTTTTAGTGCTTTACAAGTCAGATCTTCCTTCCTTGCCTTCTCCAGTCCCTCAGGACTTTTAGATTTACTATTTAAATATTTATAAACTGTTACAATTATTTGTTAAAGGTTTATGTTGTTATTATATTTAGTATGGAATATGCATTTCTTTCTCCAAAAATAACAAGACTTTCCATTAAAAGACATGCATTAATGAGCAGTAAATTGTCTCTTAAAGCAATGGAGAAAGTTCCCCTCTCCTCTGACAACCCTAAATACCCTTATTTAAAAGTAGGGGTCCTATCTCACTGGAAAATACATTGCTCCTAACTCCCCACATGTTACTCTATGCAGATTTAGGAAATGTTCGTTACTTACACCGAGAAATTTTACCCCCAGAAATCACCATCTAGTCAAAAGCAACAGAAGTTTTTGTCATTGGTAGCCCTTCCTTTTCTCCATGACCACTGCTGGTACACATGTGTACACACACAAGGGTGTATGTGTACATCTTTGCAGGCATGTATGTGTGTGCACACACAGGTGAAGGAGGAGCCTTGGTCTCAGTTTAGATTCATTCATTCATTAAATTTAATCTACTCTGTGAAAAGCCTGTGCCATATGCCAAAGACAAGACATAAATAAGAAACATTCCACCCTGAGAGATTCGTAGGGTCTGATGGAGGAGGAGAAAAGAGATAACAATGATACATTAATAATTATTAAGCAGTGTAGAGATACATATACAATATTGTGGAAACAAGGAGGAGGAGCTAATTTTGTAGAGGATTGCTTCTTTGACCTGTGTGTAACTATATATACAATACCTGAGGCTTAATTCGGGATGAATTAGCTGGCTTTTTCTTGGAATGGAAGCTTTTTTTTTCACTACGTTGCAAACTCATCCATCCGGTTAAGCTGCCCAGACCATGGTCTACCTTGATGGCTCTCACGCAGGGGAGATTTTGCCCACTAGAGACCCTTTGCAACCTCTGAAGCCATTTCTGGTTGCCACAATTGATAGGGTGCTACTGGCATTTAGTGGCTAAAAGGTAGAAGTGCTGCCAAAGACCCTGCAAGGGCCAGGACAATGCCCCCAACCAGTAGTTATCTGCCCCAAATATCGATAGTGCTCAGACTGAGGTTGAGAACTGCTGGTCTAGCATGAAAGGGTCCTGAGTCATTTTGAATGAGGCCAGAGAGACTGGCTCAAGTCACATAGAGAGAGAGGCTACATTTGGCCGAGAGAGACAGTCCAGGGTCGTGAAATGAGCACTAGCCCTTCCCTGTGACCTGCTAATTTCACATCTAGAAATCTGCCCCAGGGAAATGGTCAAATGGCTGCTGCAAAATTACGCACAGAAATGCTCACAGCTGCAGGAACAACGTTAACAACAACAAAAACAACCTAAATATCCAACACCAATAGGTTGGCTAAATAAACTATGATACATGATGGATTTTAAAGATATCTGCAAGCAATTTTTAATGACATATATATTGTATGTGATTTTAAATTCAGTGAAAAAATCTCTCTCTCTCTCTCTCTCTCTCACACACACACACACACACACACAGAGAGAGAGAGAGAGAGAGAGAGAGAGAGAGAGAGAGAGAGAGAGAGAAAGATGGAGAGAAATAGGCCTTTGAATTAGTACCAGTTGGTAGATGGGGGATTAGAGGTAGTGTCTTTTTAAATTTTACTTTACATTTTAAGTATTCTCCAAGTTCTCAAAAATAAACATTAATAGAAAGAAATATTTCCTTAGTTTTTTTGTTTTTTTTAGGAGCCAAGGGACCATGATGCTGGGCTTGGTTCATTTACCAACAAATGCTGTAACTTCAGCCAACCTGTACCCCTTTCTTTATAAACCATTTATATTCCTGGTGCCTAGAGACCCCAAGAACCTCAGCCTTCCTGACCTTCAGAGTGGTTCTGAGAAGCCAGTGGAACACTGCAGGGGGAAGTGAAAGCCAAGGAAATGAAATGTTTCAAGATCATCCTTCTGGTAGGAAGAGTTCAATAAATACTAATAGACCTGGATCTAACCTGGCTGTCCCTTTGTTCCTGGCAGGTCCCAGGGCACCCAAGAGCCACATGGGACATTGCACTTCACAGGTGAATGTCTCTACCTTTTCAGGAGGGAAAGAGATGCTCTTCTGGTTAATTGGTCACTGAGGATTTAAAGATACTAGTTGTCCCCCACCCCACAGCCTGCTTTTGTTTGTGGTTGGGATTTGAGGGATACACTCCCTAGACCATTATTACCTGGAGCATTAGAGCATGCTCACTACTAAAATCTGTCTGGAAAGAGAGTTGCTAGAATTTCCAAGGGGCTGTCTTTGACTTTCTGTTTACCCCCAAATGGGGGTTCCCAAGCCTCTGTCTAGAATCTAAATCCCACCAAATGATGATTTCCCTCTGCCTGCTGCTCAGGGGCCCTCCACCCCCTGCTCTTGGGCACATGCATCCTTTGCTCTCTGGTGGCTGAGGAATCTTGCTCTGAAATCATTAAGAAGCTAGCTTAGAAATCCAGCCTCCAACATTATGATTTCATGATTGGATAAGTAAACTGTAGTATATGTATACACCATGGAATACTACTCTGCCATAAAAAAAGAATGAAATTCTCCCATTTGCAACAACATGGATGAGCCTGGAGAAACTTATGTTGGGTGAAATAAGCAAAGCACAGACGGATAAATACCGCATGTGCTCATTCATAAGTGGGAGCTAAGAGAGAAAGAAGGAAGGAAAGACAGACAACAGTGGTGCAGAGGGAGAGAACATACCTTGGGATACAAAGTGGAGTGGGGAATGGGGGATGAGGAGGGAGGTTGGGGATAATTGGGTGGGGGACACAGGGTACAATCGCAATTTGTAGTAATGGGCATGTTGCCAGTATGGATCTGGCCTTCACATCTTGGGCATGAGGGCTGACAATCAGCTTTGTATCTCATGAATATTCATAACAAAAAAAAAAAAAAAGAAAGAAAGAAATCCAGCCTACCTTTTCCTCTCTGTCACCTGCGCCTACAGGCAGGCATCCACCTGCTTTTTCCAAAAGGGTTTGCCTATAGGGAGACTGCCCAAAAAAATCCAGAAATTTTTGAGGTTTGGCTTAGAAGACCCAGAGGGGTTGGGAAGGCACAGAGTGATTTCAGCTCTGCCGTGCTGTCTGTAAGACTCAGTGCACTGCCAGTCCATTTTTCTCACTCAGAGAGTTGGGGCATCTACTAAATAATTGAAGTATTAGTAACAGTTTCTTTCCCCTTCTGTAGGCGCTCCCAAAGGTCTGCTGTTTTCTTTGCAGGAACAGTTGGCATTAAATACGCTGGGTGTCAGTGCAGCAGTGAGGTGGTTAATTTTGACTGAATATTATGCTATATAACCACTTGGCATTTAACTTGAAAAATGGCTTTCTGCTTCACCTGTCAGCATACCCAGTTCTCATCAAATAAGTGAGTGAGAAAAATTTTTAAATTTCAATTTCCTGATGCTATTAGACACTACTTCTTCCATACTTAAACAGTTTAGCAGTGCATGTACAGGTTTTGGTATTCAGACCATGCCTCAGACTACATGCTATTACAATAGCTTTTTTGTTTAAAGGGTAAAGAGATGCATGGATCTTTATCTTGAGGTTAAGAAAATGTATTGCAGGAACACGGCCAATCAGGTTCTGAATAACTTTGAAACATGGTACCATCACCCCAACGTAGAACGAGGAATTCCGACGCCTACTGTAGAGGATTTGAGACTGTCAGAAGGAAGCCTTAGAAGTGAAGTAAATGCACCAAGTAATCCTGCACGGTACTTCAGGGGGAAATTGATCACTCATGTTAGCATTAATCTATTTCTACTGTTTCTTTTGTCAATTATAATTCGGTAAACCATGCCAGAGACTTACATTCATGAACTCTCTATGTTTAAGATTAAAAGGCTCATCCACTTATGTGAATTAGAGATCTTCTGTTATTTGTAGTTCAAACAGCTTGATTAGTATCACCTTATTTTGTTTATAAATCCCTAAAATGAAAAGCCAGCAGAGGGAAGATGACAATATTTGATTTCTGTGTCTCAGAACCACTTTCTAGTGACTCCTTATTTTTACCACAGATATGCCTTGAGCAGGATGGGAAATGTGCCTTGTTGGCTTAAGAAGTGGTCAGCAAACCATGAGCTGTGGGCCAAATCCAGCCCTCCACCCGTCTGGCGTGTTTCTGTAAATAAAGTATTATTAGGACACAGGCACATACATTCGCTTACGTCTTGTCTGTGGCTGCTTTCAGTCTGCAGAATTGAATAGTTGCAACAGAGACCCTGTGTTTCAGGAAGCCTGAAATATTTACTCTCCAGTCCTTTATGGCAACAGTTTGCCACTCTGCAATTTAGAGTCTCAGCCTTTCATTTTCTTCCCTCTTTGTTCCTCGGACTCATTTTTCCACGTTCTTAGTGGAGATGTTTCTGGAAAGAATAAATAGCTTGAGAAGTTCTGCAGTTGCAAAGAGATCTTATTTCTTTAATTAGGCCAACGAGGGGATGCCAAATAATCCCTATTTTATAGATGAGAAAACTGAGGCTCAGAGGGGTTAAGTAACCTGTTAAAGGCCACACAACTGGGAACAGAAACACAAACTTCATTTTGCCCAGGAGCTGCAAGGATGAAATAAGTTAGTAAATGTGAGTTGAAAAAACGTTCTCAGCACATAGCGAATCCTCAGTCCTTGTTAAATATGACTGTGCCCCTTACTTTTACTATCCCACAACCCTCCCCTGGTTTGTGTACCTGGCAGCAGGAAGAAGACTTGCCCAGTACTATGGGGCCCGTAGCTGCCCCACAGAGACCCCGGCCATCAGCCTGGGCAAGCTGTTTGTCTCCATTGGAAACATGAGCCAGATTTCCCTGTAATGGGCTCCATATTTTGGACAAGCAGCCTCAGATGTCTGGCCAGTAGGAAACCCGTATCCTTCCTGCACAATTTCAGCCCTAAGAATCTGTGACTCTCTCTCCCTGGAGGCCCACAGAACAGGAGGGGGAGGGCTTGGGATCAATAAATGGATTGCACACCTCCAGGGCTCGGCCGTTTGTCATCTCTGACCTACACAGGCACTCTGGGGCCCACACTAACCTGTGCTACGTGTGTTTCCACAGTCTCCTCCTCTGTGACCCCTCAAAATATTATTTCAAGTTCCAGGAGGCTGGGTGGTGGGGTGGGGGGGAGGTGAGAGAGAGAGAGAGAGAGAGAGAGAGAGAGAGGGACTGAGAGAGGGGGAGGGTGCTAGCAGAATGTGGAGAGAGAAGCAATGTCCCAAAGTGCTGGCTCCTGCTGACTGGTACCAGATGCCAGGTGCCAACATCCCCCTTGTGCCTCTGGGGTCAGCCAGGGAACTGGAGCCCTCCATTGGCTTCCAGGTAGGCACTCTGCTGCTCGCAGAGGGAAAACAGCCTCAGACGCAGCCTGCTCTACTTCTCTGAAGGCCAGTGAGGAGGAAGGGGAGTGAATTAACAGACAGTCAACATATGGTCTCCAGGGTGAAGTGCAGACTCAACAGCACGTCCTTTAAGGCCACTCATTCATCCGCTCAAAATACATTCTATAAGTGCCCACGGTGTGTGCCTGGGAGGAGATGGGGAGGGCGACTGACGGCTCCTGCCCCTAAGGAGCTCTGCATCACCCATGTTGTCAGCCCAAGCTGCGGTTTCACATAGGACACCAGTTACAGTGGCGTTAGAAGAGAAAATTGGAGACAGCACTCGCAGGAGGCCACCTGGTCCACTTCCTCCCACCCCCACCACCCAGGGCTGAAGGGGCAATGGGAAGAGATGGCGTTTCAGGAGTGCAGGGTTTGGGACTGTTTCCACAAGCTGGGATCATGGAGGAAGGGGTTGTCTGGGGGCCTTGGAGCCATGGAGGTGATATGGCCACAGGCAGATGCACCCCCCTCGATAGACTCGAGGCTTTTAGGGATAGTGCAAATGGTCATTTGGGCCCACTCTCTAAAGCCCTTTCTTGCCAAGAGGCAAACTGGAAACCTCAGGACGGCAGGACGGGGAGTGGGTGAGGCAGGGGATGAGCTCCGACTAGGGAGAAAGTCCCTAGTTGGACTGGCTGGGGACTCTCAAGAAGATGGGCGGCTTCCTAAGTGCCATGGAGGCAAGGAATCTGGAGGATGGGCTTTCCTTCCGAGGCTGCTGGTAGCTCACTTGGTAAACGTGGGCCAGTCTCCTTGCCAACATGGGCCTCGGCTCCCTCACCTGTAACATGGGACAGCTGGGTCAGCTTGAAGGGGTCGCCCTTAGATGTTATTATAGGGAACAGTTTGAAAGCTCAGCACTTAGAAGATGGAGCTCTAGAGAAAAGACATTGCCCGAGGCAGCTCAAGAGGGCAGTGCCAAGGCTTGGGGACTCTGGAACAGAGGGCCGAACCTGGGATATGTGGCGTGGGTGTGTGTGAAGGATGCATTAGTAAGGGGATAAGTTTATGTGCACGGTAGTTATCCAGCACTGCTTCTGCAGAAGGCAGAATAACCACTGCAGGTACAGAGCCCTGTCGTGGCAGGGACCTGTGCCACCAGGGCCTCCCCTCCTCTGAAATTTCCCCTGCTGATCCCACCAGCCCAGTGCAGGGCGAGATGCGCTCCCCCAGACCCTCACCCCCCCAGCCAGTTAAGAGAGTCCTGCGCCATAGGCTGATTTGTGAATGGGCCTCAGGGTCCGCCTGTGCCACAGTCCCTCATGGGTCATCGCTCACACCACACCTCACACTTTCTGTTGTGCACTAATGTCCTGTCCTTCATATCTTTCTTTAATCATGAGAGAGTAATTGCAGATATTTAAACACTCGAGTTTCCTGCAGGAATTTCTATACTGGGTTTTATAGGCCTTTTATAACAGAACAAATCACAGTTTGGATGAAATTCTGGGAATTCTCTTGCAGGATAATCATGCTCAGATTGCCTCCCCACTGCTAGCTTAATGCAGCTGTCCAAGTTTGGGATTTACTGGGGAGCCAATTTGTTTTAAGAAATTAACAAAACCAATACCTAAGTACCACATTGAACATAAAGTTTTTATTCATTTTGGTGAAAGGGAAAAAAAAAATACCCCGCATTCTACTATTCACAAAACAGCTCTCGAAAATCATTTTTATGAAATTGAATCTCGCTCCCAAATACCCTGCATTCTACTATTCACAAAACAGCTCTCGAAAATCATTTTTATGAAATTGAATCTCGCTCCCCAAATGATTCCCTGATGCCAAGCGGGATGCAGCACGGCCTGTGATATGACTCCCTCGTAGTTGTCTGCTAACCGGTTCAGACTTTTCCGACTTTGCCCGACACAGAGGTCTCATTGCGCCATCTTCGTACTTTTTTATTTTATCTATTTATGTCTTTACAGAAATGCAGGGAACCACATTGAGGAGAGAGAATTCTCAGATGAGGAAAGCCATATGAAGACTGTGAGATTTGGACACACAAAAAGAAGTCCATATCCCCCGCACCCCACATCCCGCACATACACGATTAGAATTTTTTTTCTGTTTTCAAAATGTGGCCTGGAAATGAGAACAGGGAAGGAAGAAGGATGTGTTTTGTGGGGTTGGATGTATGAAAACTCTTTGAGAAGCAATGGTGTTTCCTTCTTGGGGGGCATGCCATCTCGCCCTTGCTCCCACCTGGGGCCCAATTCCTCTCTGTGCTGGACTCTCCCTTCACCCTCACAGCTACTTGGGGAACGAACCTTATTTAAAGCATGTCCTTTTGGTTTCTCTGCAGCTGCAAAGCTGCTGGAGGGATCTCCCCTCTCAATGTCCTTTCAGTGCATGAGGCATGTGGGCGGCACAATCTTTGCACCCAGGAAGGGAAGGCTCGCCTGTTGGACGTGAGCTGACGGTGCACCCTGACCCCAGATTGGGTGTGAGTGGACCGAAGGGCTTTGGGGAAGGGGCCTGGGATCCCATTTCCCCAAAGGGTTTTGTGACTCTGAGGAACCTTCTTAGTCTGACTGTAGAGTAAGGAGCCATCGTGGGAGGCAGAAACCACTGAGGGGACAAAAGGAAAATCACCCCTGGGGCTTATCCCCTTTGGGTGGCTTTCCCAACCCACCCCCGGAAAGGTACACAGCAGGGTGGCCATGAGGCTGTGGAAGGAGCTTGCAACCAGCAACTCCTTCGGGTGGGCATCTGTGCAGCAAAGGAAAACCCACCCCCAGAAAGGTACACACCAGGGTGGCCAGGAGGCTGTGGAAGGAGCTTGCAACCAGCAACTCCTTCGGGTGGGCATCTGTGCAGCAAAGGAGCAGAAAAAAAGAAACCAGCATATTTAGCAAACAGTGCTCAGTGCATCCCCTGTGTGGGCACAAAGCTGGGCTATCCAGGAAAAACAAATAAATAAGACTTTCCTGCCCTGCCATTCACACCTGGGGCATGTGCTACACTATCCCAAGACCTGCATGAGTTGACTTTCTCTTTGCAGGCAGGGACACTCCCTGAGATTGGTGTCACTGCCAACCTAGCCTCCTGAATATGTAAGGCAGAGTGCCAGGAGACAAAGTTGCCACATTTTGGTAGGACCCATGTATATCTTGGTCACTGACATGGGTTGATCTTGGACCCAGTGTGGGGCCCCACAGACCTTGGACCTGGTCCTGTGTGTCCCAAGCTGTGGTCAGCTTCTGCATCTGTTACTACCCAGCTGGCCCCAGGGGAGTCATCCTCAGCCCTGAGTTCTGAGCTAGAACCTTGGGCTGCTCTGGTTATGACATGGCCAGCACAGCCAGCTCTGAGTGAGCTTTGCCTCTGAAGCCTCAGTTACACCTGTGTCTCTGGTCTTGCCTTGGCCTGTGGGCCACAACAACTTCCCCAGATGGTCCAGGCTCATGCTAGAAACCTAATTGTTAGCTAATGGACTTCACTGAGCTTCTGTCCCAGAACTGAGAAGCTTGAAGGCATCACTATTCAGATGGTGGCAAGATTTGAGGCAGGACAGCAGTTTGCCCCATTTGGGCACATGGCCAGCTCCAGCCTGTGCCTCAATGTGGCTGTTTCTCCCTCAAGCCCACCTCCTTAGTGCCCCCTGCTGGCCCATTTGCACACTCCATACGGCTTTCAGCGGCATCCACCTCCCTTAGCAGGCCAGCAGGTTTCTCGTCAAAGCACAAGGCTTTGATCAAAGCACAGACATTTCCTCTGGAGGGAAAATGTCTCATGCAGTGCTGGTCCTGCCTTCCTATGATGTCTTCCAATCTCTCAATAAGGATGAATTGAGCACCACTGTGTACCTTCACTAGGCTAAGAGCTGGGGACACAGCACAGACAAGACAAAGTCCCTGCTCTCTTGGAGAGTATAGCTCAGTGGCGGTGATAGACCATCCAGAAACAGAAACAATTTTAGATAGTGAGTAGGGCCATGAATGAAATAAAACAGGTCATAGGGATGTGGGGGTGTGGGTGTCAGTGTTAGATGTTGTAGTTAGGGAGAGTCTGTCTGAGAAGGTGACGTTTAAAAAGTGAGAGGCAGAGCCGCCACACAAGGGGGTGCATTTTGGGCAGAGGAAAGGGTAAGGGCAAAGGCTGGGGGTGGGACTGAGCGTGGCTAGTGTGGCTGGGGTGTAGAGCACCGGCCAAGAGCCTCAGGGCTGAGGGGTCGGCAGGGCCAGCTCACAGACCACTGCAAGGGTCTGCACTTCACTGACTTGAGAGGAGAAGCCGGGGGAGAGCGGAGTAGTCATCACTTGCTCTCCAATGAAGTGAACCCAACACAACATGGAAAACACACATTTGGCACTGGCCTGTGCCAGCAGGGATCAGGGGAACGTTGTTTTCTAGAAAGAATACCTTTTTAATTAACAGGTTTTATTTACTGCAGCCAAGTTCTCTCTTGCTCACCTAAGAGCATTTTAAATTATCAGCTTTTATTTATCACAAGGAAGTCTCCCTGGTAGAGGCCCTTTCCTGCTGTTCTCCCTGCTGGCCAGAGTGAGAGCCCAACCTGAGGTCCCACTGCTGTTCCCCAGCAGGCCTGACCCCAGGTCTCAGTGCGACACACACACAGCCTGAACCGCGACTTCCTTGTGGATGGACACACACAGCCTTCTCCCTCCCCTTTCCTCGCTGTAGACAACAGGGCAGGTCACCTTTTCGGATGTGGTTTGCCAAAGCAGTGTCTGAATTAAATCTCGCTAGTTAAATCCTACCAGGGTGCCTCTGGTCTAGCCAGCTCGCTGGGGTTGCACAGGAAGCTTTGCGGGCTTTTGCGCCCTGGCTAATTCCATTGTGTGGCTTTCAATGCCACTCTATTTAAATCCCTGTCAGAAAGCCCTTAAGGACAGCCAGTTTTATTTACTGTCAATGTAACTGCTCCTTTGGTTAATACGAGCCTAAACACCGTCCGGGAAGGAAGCACCCAGGCTCGTAAACTGGACATCCACCCTGCAGAAGGAACAAAGAAATCTCCCTCTTCTCCTTGGCGTATGTGCCTATTAAAAAATTTATTGAGCCCATTTTAATATTCTTCGACTAATGGGAGGATTTTAAGACCTTTCTAAATATAGTAGTAGTAAATCCTGCTTTGTATTCACCGAAATATACAAAATAAAAATACCTTTGATTGAAGAGGAGAGTCGCCTGCCTGGCCCATACCTTCAGTTTTGGTAGCTCAGTTCCCAACAACATCAACAACAACAATGAAAAAACCACCGCATTGTAGCAATCACCCCCCTAATGAGCCTCTAACTCAGTTTCTACCTTATCCCAAAGGTATAGAGAATAGCACTGCTTTTTTTAAAATATCAAGAAAACATCATTTGCTCTAAAACGTCCCTAAAAGCAGGTCTAAATTGCCAATAAAGGCTAGGTAATTGTATCAGCATGGATCAGAAAGCATTTCTCAGGCCCGATGAAAGAGTTTGCAGGGCTGAAGAACTGGAAAGCTGCTGTGTACTCAGTCCTTGGGAAACAGCCCACACCAGTTGGGCCAAGGGAGAGGTTTAAAACACAATGCAATTTCCCTTTCAAAGCCAAGCCTCCCTTTTCTCCCTCATTTTGCTCTAATTTGTTAAACTCAATTTCTTCTGAGAAGTTGTCTGGAAACTCAGGTTAAATCAGAGCAACTTTCTGGCTATTTGTTTTGGGGAAACAGACCATTCTGTTACTCCTTCTTCAGCCCCTGGGTGTGGATTACTTAATTATTCTCTCCTCGTCCAGGTTAATCATGTATGGACTGAAAAAGCAAAATGCTTGGGTAGCTTGTCTTCTTAGCACATGACCAGCCTCGCCTTCTACCTTAGAGCTCTATAATCACTTGACTAGCAAACACATATACAGTATAAATATTTAAGAAAAAGTAAATTCCATTAAGCTGTTGTGTGATAGATGCAGTGGTAGGTACTTATCTTTGAAATATTAAACTCTAGACATTTATATCCATACAAAAAAGAGTTTCCTGCCATTTGATGAGAATTATGTGCCTGGCACTAATAAAATATTAAACTCCAATTTAAAAGATAAGTATCTTATCCACTTTTTTCATAATAAAACATTTTACAGTGCTCTGGAAAGCCAATATGCATCCGAATTTCCATACAATACTGTATTTACAAACTTTCATAAAGTTTTGCGTCTGCGTTTATCAGTGGCTGGTTTTACACTAGCATCCTGATTATTCTCCCTAATGACATGGTGCGTTTCAATAATGCATGATAGAAGGTGTACAAACGGCCTTTGTTTTTGTGTGTGGTAATTCCATAGTTTTGGTTAGTAGCTCTCCCTGTCAGTTAATTAAATGGAGGTGGTCACTAAGATTGCATTATCCTTTTCGGTCCCCATTATATAAATTAATGTCAAACTGATGCAATGTTTCATGTTTAAAATAACAGATACAAGTGTTAAAAATTATAGCCTGCAGTTTTCCTATTTGACAATGCATTATTTTCAGCTGCAAATGTCAGTTTCTAACCCTGCCAAGAATATTGTGGATAGGGCAATGAGTAATAAGCATTAGTTATCAAATTTAGTGTCTTTTGAAATTTGTCCAGTGTTGCCAGGGTGGAGGTGGGGAAGCAGTCAATGCACATGTGTGAGTTTATGGAAGCACCACTTCCAGAGCCCTGTGGGATGGGAAAAGGAGCGAGCCGTCAGCTAGCCTTTCTGCGGTAACAGCAGCCTCAGACCACAGCCTACGGGTCCTGACGGAGGGCTGGGAGGGTCAGCCTTGACTGGTGTTCCGAGTGTCTCTTGGGCTAGGGCTATTTCAGAGATTAGAACAGCAAAAGTGTATGTGACTTCCTTGAAGGGTGAAGCATTTTCATATGTCCCCACCTAATTTGGCTTGGAATGCATAAGCCCCAGTTTTTTCATTATACCATGGTGTCAAATGTTACCTATTTGAAATCTCACCTTTGACTTAGAGGTTGCTGAGCTGGGCTTTGGCCACTGATGGAATGTTCCTGACACCTCAAGATCATATGCGTCTCTGACAGTGGGAGTCGCATGGAAAGCTCCCCTGTCCCCGTGGAGAGAAGCTTTGACAAAAGCGTTTCTGTGAGCAGCTTTCTCTTCTTCCCTCTTTGTTTTGATAGATGTCAAAAGACAGCTCTGCCTTAAGAAAGGTAATTACTCAAGAGGGTGACTGGGGGTAAAAAGCTATGAGAAGTAAATAGGAGGATGTTTTAAAAGAAGCAAAATTTACTATCGTTTCTGTGAGCAGCTTTCTCTTCTTCCCTCTTTGTTTTGATAGATGTCAAAAGACAGCTCTGCCTTAAGAAAGGTAATTACTCAAGAGGGTGATTGGGGGTAAAAAGCTATGAGAAGTAAATAGGAGGATGTTTTAAAAGAAGCAAAATTTACTATAGGGGCAAATCCTTTATACCTTCACACTCAGGTTTGGAATTGAGGAATGACATGTAGATCCCAACGCCATGTCAACAGACTTATGAGCAAACAAAATATTTATCCTGGGTTATAGGTGTAGAGTAGGACTAGCTACATGGTTCTAACATCCAGAAACATTGTCAGTTCTCAGAGTGACGTCAGATACCTGAAGCAGTGTTCTGTCACTGTGTTCGCTCACTGTGAACCTAGGTCTCTGGCAGGAAACATCACCTGTCAGGTGTGTGGGCATGCCTGCCTGCTTTGCAGACCAACAAGTGCTTGGCCAGTGGTTGCCAAATTGTCTGGTGAATATCATCAGTTCAACACCTCAGAAAAATCACTGCCAAATTCTAGCAGAGAGAGCAGAGGTGGCTGTCCACAGAGATTTTAAAATAATAAACACCTTGTAGCCAAAAGGACAGCAGATTTGCAAGTCTTCTTAACACTGGGTGTGTGTCCCAATGAAGTAGATGAAAATGCACTTTATTCTGAGAATGTTAGTGCACATGGTCCTAAATGGTCACTTTTGCAGATGCGAGGCCATTGCTAACAGTGATGAGTGACTGTTGCATGGTTTGGCCACAGACATCAGCTAATTCCTGAACAAGAGCTCTTTCCTTCCAGGAGATGAGCCATGGTAGCGTCCTTTATTTCTGTAAATCACTGTAGAAACAATGGGCTGCAATTATCATCACATTTGAAAAGCATCCACTAATTACACTCAGGGTAAACTGCACTTAATACCTATGATATCTATTATGAGCAAATCAGTGTGATGCCCTAGCATGCACTGATCCCTTTATCCTCCAATATTTGGAAGAGATAATTGCTCTGTAAAGAGTTCCTTAAAAGCCTGGCCTACTGGGGTTCTCTTTAGCAGCCATTTCATGGGCCGTGGACTGAGGAGGACAGCTCTGCTTAGACTCCTTTAGTCTTTGGATGGGGTGGGGGGTGGCCTGCAGCACAGCAGAATCCTGCCTCGTCCACTCACTAGCTGTGTGACCTCAGGTGAATGTCCTAACCTCTCTGAGCTGCTGCTTCCTTCTCCATAAAATGAGGAGGAGAATAAGACATATACTGTAGGGTTATTAGGAGGATTAAATGTGTCAGTGTACTTAAAGCATTTAAATTGTTGTTGTGGTGTATGATTTAGAGCTTCTGGAAGGCTTGGTTCTGGAATGTTTTCCTAGACAGCCTCTTGTAGGGAGCACCACTATCAGCCTAAG
>NW_007727974.1:143701-145012 GCF_000696425.1 Galeopterus variegatus
GAGGAGGAGAATAAGACATATACTGTAGGGTTATTAGGAGGATTAAATGTGTCAGTGTACTAAAAGCATTTAAATTGTTGTTGTGGTGTATGATTTAGAGCTTCTGGAAAGCTTGGTTCTGGAATGTTTTCCTAGACAGCCTCTTGTAGGGAGCACCACTATCAGCCTAAGGCAGTGCCCTCTGCGGGTGGGGATGGGGGTGAGGATCTGGGATCTGCTCCGAATCTCCACAGGGAGGTCAGTCCACGCTGGGGCTCATATGGCACCCTCTGGAAGACTTTGGCAGGTTTTTGGTTCAGTCTCAGTCTGTACCCCTTTGGGGAAGGAGACCTGAATTCCATTGTTATTTGCTTCTGGAGTCAGAATGCTACTCTCTTAGCCTTACCAGGAGACTTAAATGAAGCAAATCACATAAAAAGGGGTTTTGAAAAGGGAAGTGCATGAAAAAGGAGATATTGATAACAATAACACTGTATTATTAACAGCATGGCCCTACTTTATTTATTATTTAGCGCCCACTCTGTTTCCTCCTCTCCAGCTTCTGCCTGTGATGAGACCTTGACCCAGGACCCTATCTGACCCTTCACCTGTCTCTCATCGCACAGACAGAACAATCCTCCTAATATAATGACTATGTAGCACCTTGGGTGAAACCCTGAGCTGGTTCCTCATGACCCCAGGCTCAAGTTCAAGCTCCTTGGCTTTATTCTCCCACCCCTGACTATTTATTCAGCCTCATCTCTATCGATTCACCCTTTCTCTTCATGCTCCAGCCAAATGGAACCTTTTGTAGTTCCTAAAATATGCCACATTCTCCCTTCACTCCTGTCTTTGCAGGGCATTGAGTACCTATAGGCAAAGACTCTGGAGCTGGACTCTTCAGATTCAAACTCCTGCCCATCATGGAGAAACTGTGTGACCTTGGGTAAGTGACTTAACCTCTCTGAGCCTTAGTTTTTTCATCAGTAATATGGAGTATCTATCTTATAGAGGTGTAATGAGTATTAATTAAAATATGAAAAACGTTAGAAGCCTTGGGTGACTTCGCTTTCATGAGAGGTGTCTTTAAAAAGGGTGACTCTGGGCGAAATTTGAAGATGTTTCCTGAGATGGGAGAAGCCTCTCTCTTTTTTACATGTGGACCCTATCAGGTTTAGGTTCAAGCTCCCCCTTTCCCAGGAAGCCTCTTCCATTCTCCATCTCACACCAATCCATCTTTCCCGCAAACACCTCTCTCCACCCCCATATGACTTAGCTCTGCATTATTCACTACTTGGTCTTGACCTCTAATCATTCCAGTCTTCTCTCTGG
>NW_007727974.1:146329-147873 GCF_000696425.1 Galeopterus variegatus
AAAAAAAAATGAAGAAAAGGATGAGGAAGAGGAGGAAAAGGAGGAAGAGGAAGAGATTAAAGGAAAGGAAGGACGGGAGAGAGAGAGAAAGCTGTGATCTTCTCCTGTCTGGCTCTCCTGGGTCCCAGAGTGGACAGGGAAGAGCCATCAGCTCGTTTTCTTCCATGTAACTTACAGCAGATCTCATGGAAAATATGATGCCTCAAATCTGAACTATCTGTTCTGTGTGACAGGGACAGGGTGGGTGGCTTCTGTCTGCAATTTAAGGTAAAATTAACGCATATGCTTCTTCAGTAATTTCACAGTATAAGACTCCCAGCCAAATGTGAGTGTTTCCACACACTTCCTTCTTGAGAAGACAGATTTGCATATGCATTAAGGCCATTTTATCAGAAGGCACACACAGAGGAATGACACATCTCACTGACAGCGCCCGGGTGACAGATAACTCCACACAAAACATACATTTGAGAGGAAACCAGGAGGAGGAATAGAATTAGGGGCCGGTGTGTGAGCGGTGCCGTGTTCCAAGCGAGGAAGCACAGATTGGATCGCTTGACTCACTTCCCTGCTCCACATGAGTCAGGTGGCGACAGGTGCTTCTGTGACTACCTGAGTGCCCGGTGGGGCTGCCAGGCACGGGCATCTCTGATGTTGCATTACCTCATGGCTGAGGCACACAGTGAACCCACCGCTTGTGGTACCCCAGCTGTTCTCCCACTACACCCTCTCACCTCCTTGCCTGTCACTTTGCTCAGGTGCTATGGTCACATGGGCAGGGCCTCTGAACAAGGGATTCCATTGACCAGAATGTTCTTCCTGAAAACTGGCACATGGGGCTCCCGAGAAGCTCATACTAGTTAGGCTCTGAGACATCTTACTTGCTGGTCCCTGTGAGTGCTGGGACAGGTAGAGGGCTCCGGTGCGGAGTGGAGGCCTGCTTGCCATCAGGAAGCATTTCTGTGCTAGCATTTCAGGGGAACACCTAAAGAGCTCTGGGAAGCGCCCAGATCTCCAAGGTCCCAGTAATGTATTGTGATCTCTTTTCTCATTCTCTATAAATATTTACTTTCATATGAGTATTTTCTTTTAAAGAGGGTTCCCAAAATTGTAAAAGTCTTAGGACCCACAAATCATTGATTTGCCTTCTGCAGCCTCCTTTCTATTAATTCAGTTCTCATTACAAATATCACCTTCTTAGAGAAGTCTTTTGTGATATTGTCCCAAACATGAGTTACTCTACACTTTACCCTGGTTTTCAGAATTTAACTACTCTCAAAAATTGCCCAGTTCATTCATTCATTCATTCATTCATTCATGTTTTGCTTATTTATCTGTCTTGCACCTAGACCCGTCCATGAGCACAGGGGCCTGGTTTGCATACTCCCCATCGTATCTCCACACTGGAGCAGCTTCTGGGAGGTGTGTGGTAAACGGTGGCTGGATGAATGGATGGCTGCCCGGTTTGCCCCCAGCTTTCTCTGGTCTCCGGATACCTCATTTGCTTCTCTGGAATAAT
Organism: Galeopterus variegatus; assembly: GCF_000696425.1. Taxonomy (NCBI): domain Eukaryota; kingdom Metazoa; phylum Chordata; class Mammalia; order Dermoptera; family Cynocephalidae; genus Galeopterus; species Galeopterus variegatus. Next base: position 147,849 of record NW_007727974.1, read on the forward strand.
GAGCTTTCTCATGAAATATGAAACC